>NC_061115.1:141526506-141696807 GCF_002878395.1 Capsicum annuum | reverse complement strand
ATTACATGATTCATGTGGAATTAATTATCATGTGTGTAGTATCATGTGAATTTATATTGAAGCCATAGAATTTGTGAATTGGGGAATTGATGTTATGATGCCTACATGTTGTTTAGTATCATGCACATATTGGTGCTCCCCAAGTGTTTGCTAAAGTGCTCAAGTGAACTAAACGAGGAAAAATCATGACATACTAGTATATGTGTAAACTTGTGCCTTACAAATGTTTAATAAAATATCTTTGTGGATGAGTTATGAACAAGTTCACATTGTTATGTTTTTCAGGTTTACTCTATGCTTTACTTTTCATGAAATCGAGTCTTAGGGGTATTCAATACCCAAAAATTTAGCTGTTTACCTAGAGATACAATAGTTACAAAACAGTCTCAGTGGTGTTATGAATATTAGTACTTAGTAATCATAGTCTTAGTTCAGTATTTAATTCAGAACTCAGTTAACTCAGTTAGTTAACCAAATTCAGTAGTACTCCATCAGTTAGTGGAACCCAGTAAAATCAGTTCAGTTTAGTTAGATAGCATGATCAGTAATAGTTTAGTCAATCCTAGTATGACTATAAATCAGTTCAATGTCTATTCAGTTGGGACTAGGATTCAGCATCGAGTCAACCTAAGGGTGGAGGTATTCCTGCCAGCATAGGGTTTGACCCTTAGTAGCAATCCCTGGATTATAGAACTATGTAGCTAGCATAGGTTGAGATAAATTTTTGCTAGAATAGGGTTGATACATCTCATATGAGTTTTCTTGCTAGCGAGGGTTGACGAAAGAGCTTCCTGTAAGAAAGGGTTAACTTACAGCTTGTCTTCATCCATGGCACAGTATTGACACCCTTCCAACTGGTGTTAAAAGTTGGACCCCAATACATCATTCAGAGAGGGGCATATTGGTTAGATGATTACCTCCCACTATTTTAGTTTTAGTTTTTGTGTCAGTAAAGAACTCAGTTTAATTCTACAGAATTAGGACTGTCAGATACAATTACCCAGCTCAGTATAGAACTCAGTTTAGTTCTACAGAATTAGGAGTATCAGAAAAAGTCACCCTGTTATCAATCAGGACTGTCAGAAAGAGTCACTCAATATCAGTATTACAGTATCAGTAAATTCAGATATCAGTTAATCAGTATTCAGAACTCAGTAACTAGTGTTAAAATAATCTAAGTTATAGTTTTTGTATTCATCCATGCTCT
Source organism: Capsicum annuum (assembly GCF_002878395.1). Lineage (NCBI taxonomy): Eukaryota > Viridiplantae > Streptophyta > Magnoliopsida > Solanales > Solanaceae > Capsicum > Capsicum annuum. Next base: position 141,695,600 of record NC_061115.1, on the reverse strand, counting down.
CTTATTCAGTTATGTTTATGTTACTCAGTCAGTTATTGGTCATGCATACCAGTACATTCAAAGTAATAATACATACCTTTATTTTGCGCTATGATGTCTTATATCATAGGTTAAGATGCATGGGCACCTGACCGTACTTAGCGGCCCTGCCTATCAATAGCAGACTTAGTGGTGAGTCCTCATAGTTATAGGATAGAGTATTACTTTGAGTATTTCAGTACAGTTTTTAGTAGTCGGAGTTAGTTGGGGGCTTGTCCCATCAATTCCATAATTCAGACAGTTAGAGGCTTTCAGACTAAAGTATTTTAGACATGTGTTTTAGTATTCAATTATCAGTATTGGTTTTTAGTTATGAACCTTATGGCATTTACAACCTCACTTCTGTATTTATTTAAGACAAGTTGCTATTACAGTATTATTATTATACAATGCTCACAGCAGGTACTAGTTATGGGTTAGCTGGTGGTCCTTCAGGGTCGCTAGCACCATATAGCATCCGGGGTACAGACTCGAGGGATTACAAACTTGGTATCAGGTCCTAAGGTTCAACAATGTCCTTGGAAGTATGAAAGTCGTATCTAGTAGAGTTTTGTTGTAATACCTGTGGGAAATTTTTTGTTGAAATTTTGTACTTAAACTTGTTGGGTTCTATCTTCTAGAATGAATAATAAATTTTTGTGCGGAATGTGTTAGATTATGACCCACCATAGTGTAGAGTATCGAATAATATTTCCCATGATATCTGGATCATCCAAAATGGACACTCGAGCGATGAGTTATGAACATTCCAATTGAACCATGAATAGTAGCGAATAGTAAAACGTGCAGGAAAAAGTACTGAGGCCTAGCATATTTTTTTTCCAACATTAAAAGATCATAACTCCTTGTACATAATGATCTGGGTGATCAAAAAGTTACGGTCGATCTACTTCAGACTATAAAAATAGTCCACCAAAGGATAGATTCGAGAGTTTTTTGATTTTTAGGGGCGTTTTTATCATTTCCCTTCACCCAAAATCCAACCAAAACCTATATTAAAGCCTATTAGAAGCATTATATATTATATTTCATCAAATTCCCACAAAATAAACCCTAAACTCTTACATATAACTTCAAGAACCTCCAAAGTTCACCATTGATTCTACAAATTATTCAAGATTTCAAGTTCCTAGTTCAAGAAATCCAAGAACCACATTCAAAGGCATGATTAACATCTCAAAAATGAGTATCGATCTAGAGTTCATCATTCAAGTTATGTGGGGTTTTTCAATAAGAACTCTCTTTCGTTCTTGTGCCCAAAAGTAATTTTCCTTACAAAGGCATGATTTTTATTTGATTTTTATGAATTTGAAGTATAAACCCATATCTTATGATGATTATTATGAAATCTTGATGTTTATGATTTTAAAAGAAAAATTTACCTATGTGGAGATATAAAGCATGAATCTTGAACAATATTTACCATGATTTGTTGGGTCGTGAATCCCCATTTGAAATTGTGTCTTTTTTTAGAAAGTGTGTGTTATTATCACGTTGATATTGAATATTTGAGATATTATGAATGATTTGACCTTTTGGTCTTAATGGAGTTATTTTGAACTCGAGTGTGAAAGAAATCCACAACGTGGTTGATTTTGACAGATGGGAAGCATGATCACTCCTGATATATATTTATATATTACTGAAATTGTTTTGTTGTGGATTGTCTTTGAAATGATTTGAGCTAAGTCTAGGAGAAATCTTTAGCACAGAGTGACAGGTATAAAGCTACCGTACTTTCCTAGAACTACGTGCCCCCATAGGAGTGAGCCTGAGGCTGATTTATATAGTGATCACTAATTTGTGTGGATTTGATATCGAAAGTCCTACTCTGATGGCAACGATAGGACAACTCTCCCCAATGTGGGTTGTACATTGAACTCCATGTAGCTCACATGGTTTATGTCGGTTATAGGATCTCCCAGTGTATGTGTGTTTCCTTGTATCTATGGTGAATGGTGAAGTGATTTGAAAGTGGAATTGTGAAAGTTATTCCTTCAAAAGATTTAAATGATATTTACATTATGAGAATTTATATTCTTGATGAACTGAAAGTGATTGACAAATTATAAGATGACTCACTTTTGTTATTGTACATATTTCATCCTCTCATGATTATGATGATTTTCTTTGGGCTATGTGAGTCTTTCATACATACTACATATTTTTTATAAATATTTATGATGATGATGTTTCTACAACTGCATACACCCCCATATACTCGGTTCCTTTCCATGGTACTAACCCACAACTTCGGATGTGGGCTGCATTTTCTTGAAATATAGGTTCAGGTGGTCAGTTCCAGGTTCAACAGTGATTCTTCAGGCACGCTGTTCTATATCCTCTGTTGTGGTGATTCCTCATGTTTTGAGGATGTGATGTCTGATATTAGTTTCACGAAATTGTTTACATTTGATAACTGAGTATGACTCAGTTGGGTAATGTCTCAATGGCTCACTGGTTTTATTGATTTTTTAGAGGCTTTTCAGAATAGTATAGATGTTGGGAGTTGACTGATAAGTCATATTTTGTTATCTTTCTGAAATGCTTTTACTAATAGATGATGATTACTTAGTTGATATTTGAGGTTTATTTATGGAAACTCTGTTGATTTGTGTTGAACTAAATGAAAATGGCTTAAAGGGTTAGCTTGGGGCTACTCGTAGCCTCAAGCACCGTGTGACACTCCAGGACCCATTTTCCGTGGCGTTACAAACTTGGTATCAGAGCCTAAGGTTTTAAGGTGTCCTAGGGAGTCTGACAAGACGCGTTAAGTAGAGTCTTGATCATCGGTGTGTAGAGTGCCACATCTATGAGCAAGAGGCTACAAGATGTTTTAGGAAAAAGTGTGATTCTTTCTTTCAGAAGTCTATCGTGCTTAAAGTGTCTCTCTCTGCTATTGATTTGTGCTCTTCTCTTTCAGAAATATGCCTCCACGTCGAGCAAAAAGAAATAAAGATGGTCAGCAACCTTAACCCGCTGACCCATTAAATAAAAACGTGTTTCATGCTGAATTTTGGGAAACCTTTCAGGCGCTGGCCTAAGATGTTACTGCAAATTTTTAGGCCAACCCAGCCCTGGCTCCATAGCAGTAGGGAGGTAATTCAGCTGCTGCCAGAATCCATGAATTCATGCAGATAAATCCATCAAAATTCTATGGGTCCAAGTCTGATGAGGATCTATGGTTGTTTTTAGAGGAGGTGCGGAAGATTACTTAGGTGATGTATGTATCTGACGAACATAGTGTGAAGTTGGCTGTGTATAGGTTGAAAGACCATTCTTATGACTGGGTTGTTCCTTGAAGGAAAGGTAGAGGTAAGGGTGCTATCCCTATGACTTGGAAAGAGTTCCAGGATGTATTCCTAGATATGTTTTTCCCTTTAGAGATGAGGGAGGTGAAGGTGGAAGAGTTTATGAACCTGTGATAGGGCTCTATGACTGTTAGGGAGTACTATCTAAAGTTCAATCAGTTGGCCAAGTATGCTCCTGGCTTAGTGGCTGATAATCGAGCTAGTATGAGTAAGTTTGTGACTGGAGTGTCTAGTTATGTGGTTAAGGAGTGTAGGTATGCTATGTTGAATAGTGAGATGAATCTTTCTAGGTTGATAACTCATACCCAACAGATTATGGCGTACAAGATTAAGGAGTGAGATAGAATGAGAGAGAATAAGAAAGCTAGGTCCTAGCAGCACGAACAGGGTCAGACTAGATCACAGGGAGAGAGTCGCCCTCAGTATTAGGATTATTCATCTATGCCGAAACTGTCATCTCCTAGTGCTCCCATGCCTAGAGGTAGGCAGGAGCAAGGCAGCAGGTCATATATATCCAGGTCCCAGTATAGTATTGGCAGTAAGCCAAATCATCCCCTGTGTCCTAAGTATGGTAGGGCTTATTCGGCTGAGGGTTGGGGTAAGAAGAGGGGTTATTTTCGATGTAGTGACATGGGTGATAGAGTTAGAGATTGTCCATAGGATGGACAAGGGCGTCGTGACTATCGCCCTCAGACCTAGACTCAGATTGTTAGTGCTCTAGTTCCAGCGACTGGCCCAGCCCCAGCTCAGGGCGCCTCTTCTAGCAATGTTGGCGGGCAGCGCCAGAATAGATTCTATGCTTTACCATCCTGCAAGGAATAGGAGAAATCTCCTGATATTGTTACTGGTATGTTTCGTATATTTCAGTTTTATGTGTATGCTTTGTTTGATCCTGGATCCAATTTCTTATATGTTACACCTTTGATTGCTGTGAATTTTAAAATGAGTCCTGAGATTATTCCTGAGCCTATCCTAGTTTCTGCCCAAGTGGGTGATTTGATTGTTTCCTAAAAAGTGTATAAAAAGCGTCCTGTTACCTTTCTTCATAGAGTCTTGTTGGCTAATCTTATTGAGTTAGACGTGGTAGATTTTGATGTGATTCTGGGTATGGACTGGCTGTATTCTTCTTATGCCTCTATTAATTGTTGGACTCGAGTGGTCAAGTTTTAGTTTTCGGGTGCATCCGTGTTTGAGTGGTCTGGGAATTCTGTGTCACCCAAGAGTCATTTTATCTCTTACCTCAAAGCTAGAAAGCTTATTTCCAAGGGGTGTATTTACCATTTGGTTAGAGTCAAAGACACTAAGTTTGAGACTCCAACTCTCCAGTCTGTTAACATCGTCAATGAGTTTTCTAATGTCTTTCTAGATGATCTCCCATGGATACCTCTTAACAGAGAGATAGATTTTGAGATTGATCTTTTTCCCGATACTCAGCCCATTTCTATTTCTCCTTACTGTATGCCCCCTACAGAACTTAAGGAATTGAAAGAGCAACTCAAAGATCTACTACATAAGGGTTTCATAAGGCCCAGTGTTTCTCCTTGGGGTGCTCTTGTATTGCTTGTGAGAAAGAAAGACGGCTCTTTGCGTATGTGCATTGATTACCACCAACTAAAGAAAGTCAACATAAAAAATAAGTACCCCCTTTCGAGAATAGATGATTTGTTTGACCAATTGCAAGGTGCAAGTTATTTCTCAAAGATAGACCTTTGTTCCGGCTATCATCAACTCAAAGGTAGGGAGTGTGACATCTCGAAAACCACTTTTTGAACTCGTTATGGCCATTTTGAGTTTCTTGTTAGGTCTTTCAAGTTAACTAATGCCCCATCAGCTTTCATGGACCTCATGAATCGAGTGTTCAGACCATATCTGGATATGTTTGTCATAGTGTTCATCGATTATATACTGGTGTACTCCCATGGTAAGGATAAACTTTCTGATCATCTCCGAACTTTCTTGCAAACCCCTAAAGATCACAAGTTATTTGCCAAGTTCAATAAGTGTGAGTTTTGGCTAAGGTTAGTTACTTTTCTAGGTCATATCATTTCTTCCGAGGGTATTAGAGTTGATCCCCAAAAGACCGAAGTTGTTAGAAATTGGCATAGACCTATTTCTTTGATTGATATCCAAAGTTTCTTGGGTTTAGCTGGATATTACCTCCGTTTTGTTGAGGGTTTCTCCTCTGTAGCATCTCCTATGACTCATTTGACCCAAAATAAAGTGTAGTTCTTGTGGTCCGAATCTTGTGAGAAGAGTTTTTAGGAGTTAAAGACTCGACTCACTTTAGCCCCTATTTTGACTTTGCCTAATGGTGTTAATGGTTTTGTAATGTACTGTGATGCTTTGAGAGTTGGGTTGGGTTGCGTATTGATGTAGAAGGGTAAGGTGATAGCTTATGCTTCTAGACAGTTGAAACCCCATGAGAAAAATTGCCCCACCTATGACCTTGAGTTGGCTGTAGTTGTTTTTGCTTTGAAAATCTGGAGACACTATTTGTATGGTGTCTATGTTGATGTTTTCACTGATCATAAGAGTCTGCAGTATGTGTTTACCCAAAGAAAATTGAATCTTAGGCAAAGATGATGTTTAGAATTGTTAAAGGACTATGATATAAGTGTGCTGTACTATTCGGGCAAGGCCAATATTATGGCGGATACCCTAAGTAGAGTGTCCATGGGTAGTGTTTCACATATGGTAGAAGGTAAGAAAGAGTTGGCTCGTGATGTACATCATTTGGCTAGATTTGGGGTTAGTTTGTTTGACTCTGCTGAAGCTAGTATAAGGGTTTAGAGTAGTTTTGAATCCTCCTTGGTTTTGGAAGTGAAGGAAAAGCAATACTTAGATGCTAGTTTGGTCAGACTGAAGGAGTCAGTCAAGGACCAAAAAGTAGAGGTTTTCTCCCAAGGGGGAGATGGTGTGTTGAGATTACAGGGTAGATTGTGTGTCTTGAATGTTTATGATCTGAGACAGAGGGTTATGGATGAAGCGCATGGGGCGCGATATTCTATTCATCCTGGTGCCACAAAGATGTACTGAGACTTGCGGGAAATCTATTGCTGGAGTGGCATGAAGAAAGATATAGCAATGTTTGTAGCTAAGTGTGCAACATGCTAACAGGTTAAGGTTGAACACCAAAGACCTGGTGGTATGATGCAAGAGTTTAGTATTCCCACCTAAAAGTAGGAAGAGATAAATATGGACTTCATGATTAGTTTACCTCCTTCCCGATGCCATCATGATTCCATTTGGTTTGTGGTTGATAGGTTGACTAAGTTTGCTTATTTCTTGCCTGTTCACTTCATATACTGTGGAGGATTACACTAGATTATATATCTGAGAGCTAGTCAGACTGCATGGAGTTCCCTTGTCTATCATTTCGGATAGAGGTACTCAGTTCACTTCTTAATTGGAAAGCTTTTCAGAATGGTCTTGGTACCCAAGTGCTTTTCAGTTCCACTTTTCATCCGCAGACCGATGGTCCGACTGAGCAAACCATCCAGACTTTAGAGGATATGTTTAGAGCTTGTGCACTTGACTTTAAGGGAAGTTGGGATGATCACTTACCATTGATAAAGTTTGCTTACAATAACAGTTTCCTCTCTAGTATTGGTATGGCTCCATTTGAAGCCTTATATGGGAGAAAGTGTAGATCACCCATAGATTGGTTTGAGGTGGGTTAAGCGGCTTTGAGTGGTCCTGATTTGGTATTTGAGGCTATGGAAAAAGTTAAGTTAATTAGGGAAAGATTGAAAACTGCACAGAGTCGTCAGAAGTCATATATGGATGTTAGAAGAAGAGACTTTGAGTTTGAAGTTGGTGACCCAGTGTATCTAAAAATTTCACCCATGAGGAGGGTGAAGAGATTTGGAAAGAAGGGGAAGCTTAGTCCCCGTTATGTTGGTCCTTACAAAATTCTTAGCCGTGTCTGTAAGGTAGCTTATGAGGTCGAGTTGCCTTCTAATTTCTCCTCTGTTCATCCAATATTCCATATCTCCAAGCTTAAAAGCATATTAGCGATGCTGTGGTAGTGGATTCCTCTGTGAGTGCCGACATTGAAGAAAATCTTTCTTTTGATAAAATTCCTATTGAGATTCTTGATTTCAGTGTCCGAAGACTAAGGAACAAAGAAGTTCCCTTAGTCAAGGTGTTGTGGCGAAACCAATCTGTTAAGGGTGCAACATAGGAAGCTGAGGCGGATATACGATCCAAGTACCTACACCTATTTTCTGCGAACTCCGATAAAGCCGAAGTTACCGTTCATTCCTAAATCATGCACTTTTGATAAAAGTTGCAGCAGTTAGTTGTTATTTATTATGTGTTCAGCTGTAGTGTCTTGAATTTATGCATTCTATGTTGCATTCAGAGTGAGAATGATGTGGTGATAATTCTAACGAATGGTTTTAGTTGTACGCTCTATTCCCTATCTAATCTAGGCATGTCTAGCATCATTCGAGGTTGAATATTTCCAAAGGGGGATGATGTAATACCCCGGGAAATTTTTCTTTCAAATTTTGTGCGTAAACGTGGTGGGTTCTATCTTCTAGAATGAATTATAAATTTTCCGTGCGGTATGTATTAGATTATAACCCACCATTACGTAGATTATCGAATAATCTTTCCAAAGATATGTGGATCATCCAAAATGGACACCCGAGCAACAAGTTATGAACATTCTGATCGAACCGTGATAGTAGTGAACAGTAAAACGTGTAGGAAAAAGTACTGAGGCCTGGCATATTTTTGCTCCAACTTTAAACAATCATAACTCCTTGTACATAATGATCTGGGTGATCTACTATATATCAACCAAAATCTTTGCGAGTCCTCTTTCTAATGAAATCGGTTTCATCCAATTTTTCTATCGAAGTAAAAAGTTATGGTCGATCTACTTCAGACTATCAAAACAATCCACCAAAGGACAAATTCGAGAATTATTTGATTTTTTGGGAGTTTTGGTCATTCCCCCTCACCCAAAATCCATCCAATTCCTATATTAAAGCCTATTAGAAGCATTATATGTTATATTTCATCAAATTCTCTCCAAAAGAAAATCCTAAGCTCCTACATCCAATTGCAAGAACCTCCAAAGTTCACCATTAATTCTACAAATTTATTCAAAATTCCAAGTTCCTAGTTCAAGAACTCTCAGAACCATCATTCAAAGGCACGATTAACATCTCAAAAATGAGTATCGATCTAGAGTTCATCATTCAAGGTATGTGGGGTTTTTCAAAAAGAACTCTCTTTCGTTCTTGTGCTCAAAAGTAATTTTCTTTACAAAGGCATGATTTTTATTTGATTTTTATGAACTTGAAGCATGAACCCATATCCTATGATGATTATTATGAAATCTTGATGTTTATGATTTTGAAAGATGAATTTACATGTTTGGAGATATAAAGCATGAATCTTAAACGATATTTATCATGATTTTGATATTTGGGTCATGAATCCCCATTAGAAATTATGTTTTCTTTTGAGAAAGTGTGTGTTATAAGCATGTTGATGTTGAATATTTGAGATATTTTGAACGATTTGACCTTTTGGTCTTAATCGAGTTATTTTTAACTTGAGTGTGAAAGAAATCCACAACGTGGTTGATTTTGATAGATGGAAAGCATGATGGCTCTCGATGTATATTTATATATTACTGAATTATTTTATTGTGGATTGTCTTTGAAATGATCTGAGCTATGTCCGGGAGAAATCTTTAGTACCGAGTGGGAGGTAGAAAGCAACCTTACTTCCCTAGAACTACGTGCCCCCATAGGAGTGAGCTTGAGGCTGATTTATATAGTGATCACTAGTTTGTGTAGATTTTATATCGATAGTCCTACTCCGATGGTAAGGATAGGACGACTCTCCCCAACGTGGGTTGTACGTTGGACTCCATGTAGCTCACATAGTTTATGTCGGTTATAGGATCTCCTAGTGTGTGTGTGTTTCCTTGTGTGTATGGTGAAGTGATTTGAAAGTGGAATTGTGAAAGTTATTCTTTTAAAAGATTTAAATGATATTTACATTATGAGAATTGATATTCTTGATGAACTGAAAGTGATTAACAAATTATATGAGGACTCACATGTGTTATTGTACTTATTTCTTCCTCTCACGATTATGATGATTTTCTTCGAGCTACATGAGTCTTTCATATATCCTGCATATTTCTTATAAATATTTATGATGATGATGTTTATACAACTGCATACACCCCCATATACTCGGTTCCTTTCTATGGTACTGACCCACATCTTCGGATGTGGGCTGCATTTTCTCAGAATATAGGTTCAGGTGCTCAGTTCCAGGTTCGACAGTAACTCTTTAGGCATGCTGTTCTACATCCTCTATTATAGTGAGTCCTTATGTTCCGAGGATGTGATGTTTGATATTGGTTTCACGGAATTGTTTACATTTGATAACTGAGTATGAGTTAGTTGGGGCATGTCTTAATGACTCGCTGGTTTTATTGATTTTCTTAGAGGTTTGTCAAACTAGTATAGATGTTGGGAGTTGATTAATAAGTCGTATTTTGTTATCTTTATGAAATTCTTTTATTAATGGATGATGATTACTATGTTGATATTTGATGGTTATTTATGAAATCCCCGTTGATTTGTGTTGAACTGGGACCCATTTTCCGAGGCGTTACACTTTTGCATGGGTGTGTAGTGCGCCAGACTTATGGACAGGAGGCTATGAGATATTTTAGGAAAAGTTTCCCTTTTTTCAATAGTTATGTCGTGTGAGTGAGCATAAGCTCAAATTAAACTCTTAGTCTCTAATCTTTTTCTCCTTTTTACTTATAGAACATGAATACAAAGAAAATTAGAAGAAGAACAGGAAATCAACCAGAACCTCAGCCCATCAAGCCAGTTCCTCTGGATAAGAATGTCCCCCATGCGGAATTAAAAGCATCTTTCACCACCCTTGCTCATCTCATGGCAGCCCAAAATGAATGCCCAACTGCCATTCCGGCCAACGCTATGGCTAATAGTGCTGTAGCAAGGATTTGGGACTTCACCCGAATGAACCCTCTCTCTTTTACCAGGTTGAAGTTAGATGAGGACTCACAGGAATTTCTTGATCAGGTGCAAAAAGTTACAGATATAATGAAGGTGACTATTAGTAAGTGTGCTGAGTTGGACACATATCAATTACAGGATGTGGCTCACTCGTAGTTCAAATAGTGGAATCAAAGAGGGCCACAGATATAGGCCCATAGAATAGGAGGAATTTGCTATTGCTTTTCTGGATAGGTTCTTTCCACTAGATTTTAGGGAAACAAAGGTTTTAGAGTTTATTAATGTAAAGCAGGGCAACATGATAATACAATAGTATTCTCTCAAGTTTACTCAGTTAGGCAAATATGCCTCTCATGTGGTAGCAGATTATAGATCTAAGATGAGTAAGTGTGTTTTGGCTATGTCTAACAATATGGTCAAAGAATATAGGACCTCAATGCTGATTAGGGAGTATGATTTGGGCGTGTCTAATAGTATGGTGAAGGAATGTAGGACTGCAATGCTGATTAGGGAGATGGACATATCCAGTCTCATGGTCCAAGCTCAACAAATAGAGGATGGTAAGAATAAAAAAAAAAAGAGAACAAAAGAGCTAGAATATGTAGCTTCAACTTTAGTTAGCCTAAGTTAGAGGGTACGAATCGTTCTTAGTTCCACCAAAAGTATTTAGTTCCAACTCCATCTTCAGCCAGTGCTCTAGTGCCAAAATCCAGAGACGGCAATAGAGATGGGGCATCAGGCCCTAAAACACAGGGTAGTGTTAGCATTACCTAAATAAATCCTCTCTCCTAGAAGTGTGGAAGAAACCATCAGGGTGTCTATAGAATTGGCAGTGATGTATTTTTTAGATATAGCAAGCCAGGCCATAGAGTCAGACAGTGTCCTCAAATGGGTTTGCAGAGTTAGCATAATCATTTCTCAGCTCATTCTGGTCACCTGAATCAGTACGGTGCTGCTTTCAGTTCCCTAGTAGGCAATGCCCAAATAGACTTTATGTACTTTAGTCTTGATAGAATCAGAAAAGTTCTCCTGATGTAGTCACTGGTATGTTACACGTTTTTTATTTGTATGTTTATTCTTTACTAGATCCAGGATCTTCCTTGTCCTTTGTAACTCCTTATATAGTTGTTAACTTCGGAGTCTGTACCGAAATCCTAGTAGAGCCTTTCTCAGTATCTACCCCAGTGGTTAAATCTAGCATATCCTGATGGGTATATAAGAACTGTTCGATCATGGTATCTTAGAAAGTCACTTCAGCAATCTTGGTAGAATTAGAGATGATAGATTTTGATGTCATTCTCAGCATGGATTGACTTCAATAATGCTATGCCTCAGTAGACTACAGAAACAGAATTGTCTAATTTCAGTTTCTGAATGAACTTGTCCTAGAATGGAGGGGTAGTACCACAACACTTAGGGGTCAACTTATTTTCTACCTAAGGTCAATAAAAATGATATCTAGGAGGTTTGTCTATCATCTTTTTTGAGTCAAGGATTCTAGTTCCGATACTCCCAGTCTTGAGTCCTAGTAGCATGTGAATTCCCAGATGTGTTTCCCGAAGATCTTCCCAGAGTTCCTCCCAAGAGGGAAATTGACTTATGAATAAACCTTCTTCTAGAAACTCAACCTATATTTATTCCTCCATGCAGAATGGCTCCAGTAGAACTCAAAGAATTAACAGAATAGTTGAAGGATCTCCTAGATAAGGGATTCATCAGACCTAAAATATCCCTTTAGGGTGCACCTGTTCTATTCGTGCAAAATAAAAATGGTTTTATTAGAATGTATATAGACTACCTTCAGTTGAATAAAGTCACGGTCAAGAACAAGTATCCACTTCCCAGAATTGATGACTTATTTGACCAACTTTAAGGTGCAAGTTGCTTTTCTAAGATAGACCTCAGATAAGGCTATTATCAGCTCAGAGTTAGAGTGTGATATTGCAAAAACAGCTTTCAAAACTCAGTATGGTCACTTCAAATTTCTAGTCATATCATTTGGTCTCACCAATGCCCCAACAGCATTCATAGACTTAATGAACTGTGTGTTCAAACATTACTCAGATATGTTCATCATTGTCTTCATTGATGACATTCTTGTCTACTCCCATAGTGAACATAATCATGCAGACAATCTCAGAATAATGTTATAGAGTCTTAGAAACCATCAATTGTTCATGAAATTCACTGTGTGAATTTTGGCTAAGGTTAGTAGCTTTCCGTGGCCATATAGTTTCCGATTATGGTATTCGAGTGGATCTTCAAAAGATCAAAGTAGTAAGAAGATATCCTAGACCTATCTTTCCATCAAATATCCAGAGTTTCTTCGGCTTGGCCAGTAATTAGCAAAGATTTGTTAAAGGATTTTCGTCTATTGAATCCCCTTTGTCTAGATTGACTCAGAAGAAAGTCAAGTTCTAGTGGTCAGATTATTATGAGGAGATTTTTCAAGAGTTGAAGGCTTGACTCACTTCGACTCCAATTTTGACTGTACCAAATAGTTCAGATGGGTTTATGGTGTATTGTGATGCGTCCAGATTTGGTTTGGGGTGTGTTTTGATGCAGAAAGGTAAGGTCATATCGTATTCCTCTAGACATCTTAAGCCCCATGAAAAGAACTATCCCACTTATGATCTTGAGTTAGTAGCAGTAGTATTTTCCTTAAAGATTTGGAGGCACTATTTGTATGGGGTACAATTTGATGTGTTCACAGACCATAAGAGCCTCCAGTATGTGTTCTCTCAAAAAGACCTAAACCTCGATTAGCGAAGGCGGTTGGAGTTCTTGAAAGACTATGACATGAGTGTCCTGTATCATCCGGGCAAGGCCAATGTAGTGGTTGAGGCTCTCAGTAGGATGTCTATAGGTAGTGTTGCTTATATGGAAGATGATAAGAAAAAGTTAGTTCAGAAAGTTTATCAGTTTGCCCGACTAGTTGTCTGCTTAGTTGATTTAGTAGAAGGTAGTGTATGGGTGCATAGTAGTTTAGAATCATCTCTGGTTTTTGATGTGAAGAAAAAGTAGGAAAGAGATCCCAGTCTAATTATGTTAAAAGAGTCAGTCAGAGATCAGAAAATAGAGGTTTCTTTCAAAGGGGAGATTTTGTATTACATTTTCAGGGTCGGCTATGTGTGCCAGGTGTAGATGACTTGAGGTAGTGGATTCTTGCAGAAGCGCATGGTGCGCACTAATTTATTCATCCAGAGGCCACTAAGATGTACCCTAACTTGCAGGAAGTCTATTGGTAGATTGGGATGAAGAGAGATATTGCAGGGTTTATAGCTAAATGGTCAACATGATAGCAGGTTAAGATTGAACATTAAAATCCTTGTAGATCCATGCAGGAGTACAATATTACCTCATAGAAGTGGGAAGAAGTGAACATGGACTTTGTGACGGGTTGCCCCGTACTCATCGTTAGCATGATTCAGTTTGGGTTATCGTAGATAGGATGACCAAGTCAACTCATTTCTTACCAGTCCATACCTCTTATTAAGCCAAGGATTATTCCAAGCTCTATGTTAGAGAATTGGTCAGATTGTATGGAGTTCCGTTATCCATCATCTCAGATGGAGGTACTTAGTTTACCTTTTATTTTTGGAAAGCCTTCTAAAAGGCTCTTGGTGTTCCGAAGTAGCAAGATAAGTGAATGAATGCGCTATAAGCAGTAGTGAATACTTTTTCCATGACTCCGACAATGTTCACCTCAGTACAGCCTTCTACTCTTAGACAGATGGTAAAGTAGAAAGGACTATCCAGACTCTAGAAGTTATACTAAGAGCATGTGCCGTTGAATTTAAAGGTAATTGGAATGACCATTTACCATTGGTTGAGTTTGGGTATAATAACAGTTACCATTCCTGAATTTTGATGGCTCCATTTGAGGTGCTCTATGGAAGAGATGTAGATCTCCCATTGGTTGGTTTGAAGTGAGCGAGGCCACAGTTGTAGGTCCTGACTTGTTATTTGTTACCTTACAAAAAGTTAAGTTGATTAGGGAAAGGCTCAAGATAGCTTAGAGATGACGGAAATCGTATGCTGATATGCTCAGAAAGGATCTCGAGTTTAAGATTGGTGACTATGTGTATTTGAAAACCTCTCCTATGAAAGGAGTAAAAAGGTTTGTCAAGAAGAGAAATCTCAGTCCTCGATATATCGATCCTTACCGAATTCTTAACCATTTTGTAAAGGTAGCTTACGAGGTTGAGTTTTCTTCAGACTTAGCGTTAGTGCACCCAGTGTTTCATGTCTCTTTGCTAAATAAATGCATTGGTGACCCAGTAGTTGGAGTCCCTGTAGAGGGTATAGATGTTTAGAACAACCTCTCTTACGAGGAAATTCCTATCAAAATCTTTGATTTTCAGATTTACAGACTGAGGAACAAAGAAGTCCCTCTAGTCAAAGTTCTTTGGCGGAATCAATCTATTGAGGGAGCTACCTGGGAAGAAGAAGCAGATATGCGGACCAAGTATCCTCACATCTTCTCCACAAACTGCGACTTAGCTTAAGGTAATAGTTTTCCTTAAATTTACTCAGTTTCATATTCAGATATAGTTACCAAGTTGGTATCAAGTAACGTTGAATACTCATTCATGCATTGATGAATTAGTTCAATTATGTACTCATACAACAGATATTCATGTCCAGTATACAAACTTAGCTTATTAGTAATATCAGTTAAGAAATCATGCATCAATTATGCATGTTAAGTATGATAATTCAGTTTATCAGTAGTCTCAGTTATGAAATTATGCTTCATTTGTGCATGTCCAATATGTACATTCAGTCTATCACTTCTCCTATCATAGTCAGTCTCATCAAGGATGAATTTTCCCAAAGAGGAGATATTGTAAGACCCCGCAAAATTCTAAGCTTAATTCAGTCCTTTAAAGTTTGTTAACGCATCCCAAACTTAGAAAATTTTAGCTTAGAGTTATTTTAGCCTTCCTAATTGGTGATCTTATTTTGTAATCCTTACGACCATTAACTGTCAATCTTTAAGTTGCTTCATGATCAAGGAAGTCAGTAGGTTTTCTCGAATGAGTTTCAGATTTTTAAAACATCATTTGAAGCACGTTTGGGAGTCCAAACAGGTGTAACGTGCGATCACAATGCGCTGCATCGCCTATCGCATCAATGAATATTTTCTCCTAGCTCTCAGTACAATTTTCCAATGAGCCAATGTGGACTCGATGCAGTGTGTCATCCATCGCATCGATCCCATCGATACGGCGCGTCGGTCTGCGCGTCACTAGGCCAATTTTTAGTCATTTAAAATTTGCATTATCAGGGGTATTTGGGTCATTTTCCCATGTCTATCAGCCCCAAAAATATGAGATTTAGCTATTTTAGAGGCAAAATCTATTCACTATTCTCAAAATTACTCAAGAACACAACCCTTGGACTTCTAATTCATGGTTCAAGATTCAAGAACTCACCATCAACCTTCATTAATTTAAGTACTCAGGTATGTGAAGTGTTCACAAAAGGGTTTCATTCACCCTTAGATTCCAAGAAACTTATTCTTAAATTGTAAGTAGGTTGATTTCATAATTTTCATGGTTGGATTTAAGTGTATTCATGATTATAATGTTAATTGGGTTTCTAATCCATGGTTTATTACAAGTTTCATGTGGAATTGATTATCATGTTTGTAGTATCATGTCAATTTATCTTGAAGCCATTGAATTTGTGAATTTGGGAATTGATGTTATGATGCCTACATGTTGTTTAGTATCATATGCATATTGGTGTTCCCCAAGTGTTTGTTAAAGTGCTCATATGAACTAAATAGGGGAAAATCATGACATGCTAGTATATGTGTAAACTTATGCCTTATAAGTGTTTGATAAAATGTCTTTATGGATGATTTATGAACAAGTGCATAGTGTTAATGCTTTTTAAGTTAACTATATTCTTTACTTTTCATATTATCGTGTCCTGGGGGTATTCAATACCTAAAAATTTAGGTATTTACCTAGAGCTATAGTAGTTATAGAACAGTCTCAGTAGTGCTACGATTAGTAGTACTCAATAATCAGCCACAGTCTCAGTTCAGTATTCAGTTCAGAACTTAGTGAACTCATCTAGTTAACTAGATTTAGTAGTACTCCATCAGTTAGCGGAACCTAGTGAACTCAGTTCAGTTTAGTTAGACATATGATCTATAACATTTTAGTCAAGCCTAGTATGGACTAAAAATTAGTTTAGTGTCTATTCAGTTGGGAGTAGGATGCAGCACCGAAGAACCCAGAGATGGGGGCATTCTTGACAGCATAGGTTTTGACCCTTTGTAGCAATCCCTGTGTTATAAAACTACATAGCGAGTGTAGGTTGAGATATCTTCCTACCAGACTAAGGTAGATACATCTCATATGATTTTTCCTGCCAGCAAGGATTAACAAAAGAGCTTCCTGTCATGGAGGGTTAACTCACAACTTATCTTTACTCGTGGCACGGTACTTACACTCTTCTAATTGGGGTTATAGGTTAGACCTCAATCCATTCAGAGAGGGACATGTCGGTTAGATGATTACCTCCTACAATTTCGATTTCAGTTTTAGTCTCAGTATAGAACTCAGTTCAGTTCTACAAAATTAGGAATGTCAGATACAGTCACTAGGCTTGGTATAGAACTCAGTTCAGTTATACAGAATCAGAATTGTCAGAAACAGTCACATAGTTATCAATCAGGACTTTCAGAAAAAGCCACTCAGTTATTAGTATTACAGTATTAGTAAACTTAGATATCAGTTAATCAGTAGTAAAAACTCAGTAACCAGTGTTAACATGATCTCAGTAACAGTTTATGTATTCATGCATGTTCTCCCATTCAGTTATGTTTATATTATTCAGTTAGTTATTGTTCATGAACACATGCATATCAGCCTACCTTGCATAGCATACCAGTACATTCAAAGTACTGATATATACCTTTCTTTTGCGCTATGATGTCTTAGATTATAGGTTTAGACACATGGGCTCTTGACCGTACTTAGCAGCCTAGCTTATCAGTAACAGACTTAGTGGTGAGTCCTCATAGTTCAAGGACAGAGTATTATTTTAGTATTTCATTGTAGTTTTTAGCAGTCAGAGTTTCTTAGGGTCTTGTCCTATCAACTCCATAATTCATACAATTAGAGGCTTTTAGACTAGAGTATTTCAAACATGTGTTTCAGTATCCAATTATCAGTATTTAGTATTGGTTTTTAGTTATGAACCTTATGGCATTTACAGCCTTACTTCTGTATTTATTTAAGATAGGTTGATATTACACTATTATTATTATATAATGCTCACAGTAGGTACAAGTTATGGGTTAGATGGTGGTCATTTGGGTTCGCTAGCACCGTGTAGCGTTCGGGGTACAAACTCAGGGCATTATAATTATCCAATCCCATCTTTTTGAATAATGCAAAAGGCATCAGATTGATGCTATCTCCTAAGTTGCATATTGGTTTACTCTTTTTCTATTACCCAATGGAAATCTTTAGGTTAAAATTCTTAGGTCTTTTTCCTTAATTTATAGATGATGACTTTGTTTAATGAGTTATACTACCAAACGTTTCATCACTTTCTTCTTATTGGATACTAAATCCTTTAAGTATCGTGTATATTAGGGAATGCCCTATGATACATCAACAAGAGGAATGATAATGTTTAGCTATTTTAATAGGTTATGGAACTTAAATGAAGTTGTATACTCTCTTGTTTTGATTTGGTTTAGTTTGAATGAAATAAGTAGTCTTACAACCAGGAGTGTAGATTGTTTTACCACTCTTTCTCTCATGATACCTCAGCTCTCTACTTCTCAATTACTGTCTCAACCATTATTTTGGAACTCATTCACCCAAATCATTTTTTGCTTTTAGACATAATTGCATTCACCTACTTTGGATTAGAATCCAAATCACTAAGTAGACCTCCTAGAGACCTCATATTTTAAGCTCTAACAACCTAACAAATTTATCTTTCTAAACTTTGAATGACTACTTCAAGTTTGTAGTAGTTGCTTCCTATCTTTGTTGCTCATCTGTCCATTTTTCATTGCTTTATTAATATCATCAAGTTTGTGTTGCATTAATTTTTTTGAATTCTATTGATAGCCCCTACTATTGACCCAATTGTTTATGTTGGTTTTGATTTTTATTGCCACCCCATAAGAAATTTAGGTGGTTTCTCCAATTTGGGTTATATGTTTTTCTATAATTTTGATTTCCTATTCCTTTACCTTTATTAACATATAAACTATAATGACTTATTTAGTTGTTTTAGCAATTGTTAAGGTGTAGTGGCAGATAGAAGTTTCCCTAAGATGAAAGTCGAAGAACATTGAAATTCTAGAAATTTAGAGGAGTATCTAATATTTTCTTTCCCCATTTTGATTTTAGGTAAATTTTTATTTCTTATTTTGATGTTTTTGTTTCCTAAATTTGGATAGGCCTTTGGGACTTCCCAATTTGAGTTTGTACATAGTGGATCTTCTTGCTTTGTTTTAATAATATTTAGTAATGCCATTCTTTTGCTTGAAAAAATTAATATAAAACCTCATTCTGGGGTAATTTCTGATGACAATAGAGTGTTGTGTGTCTTGAGAGGTATAGTGGTCTATAGAAATTATTGAAATGAGGAACAAGTTAGAAGAAATCTCGCTATGACATTTTTCATGATATGATAAATTTGTATTGTTAGAAAACCAAAAAAACATTGTAAAGGGGGGGGGGGAGGAATTTGAAAATCCCTTAAGCTACGGGTTAACCGGCTTTATAGTGGTCCCTGTACCACCACAGTAGTTAACTGACTGCCATAACAGTCAGCGAGGATGAGTGATGGACTACTATAGTGGGCCTCTTTCTGTTATGGTGAACTCGTTATAGTAGAAAAGAAACTTCTACAATGGTCATTGGGTAGTTAATATGCCTTGGTTTTTAGTTTTGATGTTATTTTCTCCCAAATATCCAATTTTTTTACCAAAGGCTTGAGAGAGGCAGTTTCGTACTAGCTTGGGTGATTTCTACTATAGAGGTAAATTATTACACCATTGTAACATAAATAAATCCAGTTAATCTTTAGAACTCCAAGAATAAAGAGTTATTATGAAATTCATGGATTTAAGCCCTAAATTGATGGATTAGTGAGAATTGGCTATGGGTAGTACTAAAATCACTTGAGATGGTTCTAGGTTATTAGATTATTCTTTGTAGCATAAAATTCCTTCCTTATAAAATAGATTATGGTGATTTGGGGTAGTTTACTATTACAACTCAAGAGTAAACGCTTGTCATAATACAATACTTAGAGTCACAAGTGACCCATAACCCATGGCTTGGCAAAATAATAAGATATCAAAAATAACTGATGTCACCAAGCTAGTCAATGACATATGTGTTCCAATGAAAAACCAATCAATAATAACTGAATCTGAAATCACAAGCTAAACATCGAAATATAAGTCTGAGAGCCTCTACTACGATGAGTTGCTTGGACAATCCCCCAACTAACTCTAATTGTAAGACTAGGGACGACAAAAACAAAATGAAATATAATGCTAACAATGTCCTTTGTATAATACAGACTCACCAGAATGTTGTTGCTGATATAATAAGAGATTATACTAGGAGCGATCTAGATGCTGAGTGTCAAGACCTATATTATGAGACAATATAGCATTGAAGAAAGCATCTGATCAGTACTTTGAAGGTACTGAGTATGTGACATAGAAAATAACTAATACAAGATGAACAAGGTACACTTAACATGATAAACTAATGCAAGACCAAGTCATGAAGATGTGTTATATAATAAACTGAAAAAATGAATACAAGGTCATGCATTCATTTGAATTTGATCTATAAATTTTGAACTGGAATATTGGAACGACTAATAATCGACATACACTAATCTGAGCTAACTGGGGTCTAACTATAAACCCATCTTCAAGGGTGGTTAGTACCTTGCCAAGGGTATATGCACTTACTAATATGGATCTAATAAACTGATGTCTAAAGGAATAAGTGTCAATCCTGATTTTGGAACATATGGTGGCGGTATAGTTCTGGGATATAGGGACATCTACAAAAGGCCTCATCCTAACTGGACGATGATTCTTCATCGTTGTGTCTTCTTGGAGCTAAATGCTATTCCCACCTAAGGGACAATGGTAACTGAAATATACTCAATGCTAATAATAATCTGAAGACTAAAAAAATACATTATCTGAAAGCATTAAAAATATGTAAACTTGGTGATATATTACCTAAAAGTATATGCATGACATCCTAGGACATTGGGTGTGCATAACCCACCATCTCAATAAAATACAACTATTATTCTAATTCCCTAAACTAAATGAAATCATGAAAAATTAATGACTCAAGTCCAAAAATTATGGATTTTACAATATATCTAGGAGTTTGATCGTGGTTATGTAATAATACTAAAATTCATGATAAAATAGGGATTATAACTTAATGAAACTAAAGGACAGAGATATTAATGAATTTGCTAATATTCATAAATTCTAAAATTTGAAAATGAAACTGAACTGAGAAATTAGGTAAACTTTTGGAATTAATAGGTGAAAGGCGACCGATTGATGAAATCCCTCATACCTATAGGTGGAAATCTTGAAGAATAATTTGGAATGGGTAGCGTGAAAGAAGATGAACGTTAGATCTTCCTTGAGGAGAGAATAATGAGGGCTTAGGTAAATACTAACCCCAATAAATATCATTCAAATACCTAATTTTTTATGTTAAAAGAGTGGGTAAAGACTGATATGCCCCTTTAAAATTTGTAACTGAAACTGGTTGGAGGGCTGTATGGGACCTTCCCATGACCATGGGACCATCCTACAATTGTGGGCTTTACTAGTAGTTTGGAGATGGATGAGATATTTTTAAATATAATAGATGAGCCTTGTTCGATCGTGGGATCTACCCATGGTTGTACCTTGGTTCATAGGTTTGAAGGTTTAATTAGGGGCATTTATGGGACTCACGATCGTGCCTAGGATCATGGTTTTAAAGAACAATCATGGTTCTGTCTCATGGTATGAAGGTACACTTTGTCAAATTTCAGATATTGGGGTTGTCCCGATTAGAAGATACCAATGTACGGTCATAAAATGTAACCACGATGGGTGGTTTAGCTTATGGTATCTCACTAAAGAGAAGTACTTCACTAAAAAGGCCATAACTCTTTATTCCGGTGTTGGATTAAGTTAAAAATGGGTGCGTTGGAAAGCTAATTGAATTATATACCATTTGGTTCAGTTAAGGGCTAGGAAGTTATGTGGCCTTGGCACATGGTCAAATTCCTTGTCATACTATTAAAATTTAAGGTTTAATTCTACATTAACATGAAGAATTATTCTATCCTTGGCTTGTATTTTTTAGGGTATTACATTTATGGATAAACCCCCCTCCCGCCCCCCAAATTAATGATTTAGGCTATGAACTAGGGGTAAATATGTTATTTATTAGTCCCTAATTCCAAGAATTGAAGAGTAAGTTATTAAATACTTTTTATTTATTGTTTGTTAGACTAAAAACAATCTAAAGCTGCAAGAAAAGACAAGGAGCTTATGGATTAGTTGTATTTAGGCTTTTGTTTAAGGTAGGTTATAATTCTATTGTAGTTTTAGACTTGATTTAGATTCTAAGACTATTCACAATCTGACCATTTGTGAATTTTCCTTCAGAAATACTTATGATTGGTGAGTTTATTTGATACTTCTTATTGATAAGTTGACAAATTATGACTGATTGCACCTAAAATGGTAGGAAATAATGTCCTTAATGATAGTTTGAGTTTGTTTTAATATTAATTTCATTTATTTTCAAGGTTGGTGCAACAATGTGGTTGAAAGAGTGTGAAGAAGCAAAAAGATGGAGAAATGGAGTTATAAGTGTAAGAAGGCATCGTCAAGGAGTTTAATTGATCGACAATGTTGTTGGCCTTTTGTTGAAAGGGAAGATCCACCACCTAACCTAACAGATCCACCAAGTTCTAGTGAAACAAATCAGCGATGAAGTAAAGGAGTTCAAATTATCGTCGAATAGTTCGGTGAAGTGTGAATCCATTACCAATCTTACTAGATTCAAATAAAATAAGACTAAAGTCAAAGCCAATTTAGTGATGAAGAGTCCCTTGATACGCTCAAATTATACCACTAAAGTATAAATAATTGTTGTCAACATATTCTTAACCAACAAGACAGGTTTTATATATAGGGAATGAGAGAGTTAACTTCATTATTAGGTGTCACAAGAAACTCTAGGTTTGCATGCAATGTTAAAATTTAAATAAAAAAGTAAATTTTGGGGAGGGTTTTGCTTGAACTATCAATAACTGGTTTGACAAAACTAAATGCAATAAGGTTGTAAAAAACCAAGATAGAGCAATTAGGATTAGGCTTCTTGAGAATGATGGCATGTATGGGTAATTGAAAATACACCAAGAATTGATTACTAGTTATGATTAGGCATGATTTTAGATATTTAAATGATCTTTCAATCCATAACCAAATTTCACTACCGAACAAAAATTAGCCTTGAGGTGGGTAACCTATAAATAGCAGTACCACTTAAATAAGTTTCACTCAAATATCATTAGCCAAATCTCATCACTCTTTTACCCCTTTTTAGGCAATGCAAAATATTCATGCATAGACTAAGTTTGCAACCTCAATCTATCAATTAGAACATATAGATTTAGCTAAATCCATAACACTATGTCACAAAGGTAAATAATCACTATCCATACACAATCATCACTCAATCACGCATCACCCTAAGTATGGGAAATTAGCCAGCCATAGTAAAAGAAGAAGATAATATACCAAATTCTTCACCCACATTCACTGTAGAATAGAAATGTTTGATAAGATAAATCAAAATCCCAAGCTATAAGTACTAAATCTCAAGGCTTGGGTTTGATTACAAGCTTAACAATTGCAAAATTTACAAAAGATAAGGTTTTCAATGGCCAAATATGCTTAAATAATGTGGGAAAAATAATCTACTTAATTACATATGACACCCTTCCAATTTCAATGATTTTCTTTTGACCTTTTTTTGTATAAAAATATTGATTTTCGAATTAAATGGTGTTTAGGTATGTTAATATGGTGTCTTGGAAGAGTTTCAGAATTTTTGAAATAAGTTAGGGGTTATTTTGGAATTCGAAGGCAGTAAGCCTCCACGATATCATCTTGTCACGGAGGCTACCCTAAGAGATATTGGTGTGGCATAGAAGATAGTCTTTATGATATTGGTGTGCCACACCAAGGTCAAATTTTCATGCATATTTTTTTATTCACTTGGGGTGAGGGGCTATTGGGTTTTTTCACCCATATGTGACCTTTAAACATAAAATAGACTTATTTATTATTTTTTCAAAGATCAATTACTCACATCCACTCTGATACTCAAAACACAAGAAAAATTCAAGGGTTTCATAGAGGACTTAACATCTGGGTTCCAAGCTCCAAATTGCTTTCACATTCTTATGCTTTTAAGGCATGTATCTCTCCCCTAAAGTGAATTTATAAAATGCAAGAATTTAAAATGTTATCCATGTGGTTTAAATATTGGATTTTGAATGTGGGTTGAGGGGTTTGGAATGGTTATTACATGAATTAAATTCTAATGGTTTTGAATTAATTATTTATGCTATATTTTTCATGAATTCGAACCATTTAAATGCATAGGTGTGAGAACTGAAATGGGGATCATAGGTTTCCCCAAACTTGATCGTTTAATGGTTTTAATTGGCATTAACCTCAACCAAATTTGTGAAATTTGATTTGAGATATGGACATACGCATAAATTTCTTCACTTATGAAACCTTGCATTGCATTGCATTGGTGTCCATGGATTGATTTTGAATTGTAAATTTGGAGAATTATTGGATGACAGGTTTGATTCCTAGTTGCTTAAATGGGTTGGTGTCCTATTGGCCAATGAATTTGAGTCTAAGTAGTCTAAATGGGTTGGAGTCTTATCGGATGATGGGTTTGCTGCCCATTTGGCTAAATGGATTAGAGTCCTATTTGCTTATGGGTTTGAGTCCTAATGGGAAAAGTAGTTTAGTTTGGCATAATGGCATTGGATTACAGGCTTGATTTATTGATATGACTATACGATCCTGTAAATCCCTTAATAGATTACTCCTTACTTAATAGTTCAAAATATATGTAAATATTTTAAATAGTCTTAAATGGTGTTGTGTAGCTCATCATAAAAGGTAGAGGTCCTAAGGATACCGATAATAAAAACCATATTTCCTAGTGTGAGTGTCTATATGATAGTGTATATTTTAGGGGATGGCTAGTTGCCCTAATGGCTTTAGTTTTCTCTTATTTTTCTCTGATTTGGGCGGCTAACTCATATTGAGGCCAATTCTGTGGGGGAAGCCAGACCTATATAGCCCGTGGGTGTTTTTATGTTGATTAAAGCGATATAGTCTAGGTTTATGGTTTTAAATCTCATGATTAATCTTTGTTCCCTATCCGAGTATCTTATATATATATATATATGAATGTGTGCATATGATTTTTGACTGATTTGATCATGGCATTATCTTACCACTTGTCCCTGAGTTGCATGCTAGTACTCATCTCGCTAACTGTCCTAGAACTTTACATTGTTTCATAATATAGGGTACGAAGACACTTTTTTTCTCCTGTGCAATATTAGGTGAATTTGCATGCCTGTTTAGTTGCTTTAAAGTTCTAAGATTCTATTCTCTATAACGCCCATCATTTCATAGTTTGTTTTTCTTATGTTTTAGACCATCTTTGGTGTCTGTTTTTGGCTATAGTCGAGGGCATGTACCAATGTAGATGTGTTAAGTTTTTTTAAAGGATCTTTATGGAAAACAATGGATTAGGAAGTGTTGAATTCTTAGAACCCTTTTCTTGGTTCATTTATCTATCTTTCATTACTGTATAATTGGCTTCTACATTGTAATTATCATTATTTTATGCTCATGCGGTTAGGAGATGAGGAAGTTTCCGGTCCATGGGGGAATTAAGATACCCATCATGGCTAGGCCCTAGTTTGGGTGATGAAAAGCTTGATATCAGGGCACGGTTAGAGTCCTTTTTATAGGTGTGTAGTGCACCACACTTATAAAGAGAAGGATATGAGGCATTTAGGAATGTTTCCCTTTCTTGTGTTCTTTTTTCAGGTTATAGAGCCTAGTGTTATGAAGCTTCTATGATTCCTAGCTTTCTCACATTTTAGAACATGCCTCTTTGAAAATTCGATGCTCATAGAAACTCTGTTGGGATCTCTATCCTACCCAAGGACAGTGTGGAAGGGACGAAACCTGTGTATAGGGTGCAGACTCGATTTAAGGTGTTTGCTCCATATTGTACTTCCTCATGCAGAGTTTTACTAGTTCATACTAGTTCTCCCTGGTCTCACTAGGCTGGTTATGCTCATTCCTTGACATCTCTGGGTGATATATCTAATATAGAGTTTCATTGGTCTATTTATATTCTTACTAAATTAGTTGCATTATAGTCTTACTAGTCAAATTGTGTGCATTATGTTGCTCTTTTTTCTGAGGTCAGTAGAGTTGACCAATTCATGAGGTTGAATCCCTCAACCTTTACTAGATCTAAGGTAAAAGAGGATTTAAGGTTTTGTGGATGAGATAGAGAAGAGATTTTGGGTTATTCATGTTACTAATTCTGAGGGCATATATTTTGCTGTGTACCAGCTGAAAGACATGGCATAGTAGTGGTATGAGGAGTGAGGGCAGTCGATAGGTGATGATACTGAGTAGGCTATATGGGAGGATTTTTCTAGTGTTTTTCTTGTTCATTTCTTTCCTCAAGAGTTAAGGAAAGCTAAGGAAGAGGATCTAGTTAATCTAAAGTAAGGAAGTATGAGTATGAAAGAGTATGCTTTGAAATTTCATTAGTTATCTCGCTATGCTTCGGAGTTAGTATCTAGCATAAGGGATAGGATGAGAAAGTTTGCTTTGAGCTTATTGCGGGACTTGATTTTGGAGTTTAAGGTAGTTATGATGAATAATGGTATGGATATCTCTAGAATTGTGGTATACATGAGGCAAGTTGATGACAAGAAAAAATAGGACAGAGGTAATGTAAGAAGTTGAGGTATTCAGAGTAACAAAATAATAGAAAAAATAGTAGGCAGTGGAGCAGAAGAAGAATTGGGGGAAAATCATATTTATCTGCTAGTGCTTTTTATCCTAAGTCTTTGGGTTGTCATCATTTGTAGGCTAGTAGTATTTTTATGGCACAAGGTACCTAGTTTCAGGTTAGCGGTGCTCAGTCAACCCTACATTATCCTCATTGCCATTTCTGTAGGCAGCTTTATCATGGTCAGTGTAATAAGGAGAGGAATCGATGTTATAATTATGACTAGCTTGGTCATATTCGGTGAGATTATCTTTCAACTAAGGTAGCCACTGGAGCTAATAAAGTCATTGTTGTTACATCTTCAGCTCCTGCACCAAAGGGTGCTACTTCTAGCTCCAGCACTGCTCAGAATCATCTTTATGCTCTTGCTAACCATCAGGAATTTGAGGCTTTTCTTGATATTATTAGTGGTACGTTACATCTTTTCTCTCATAATGTGTATTCTTTGTTTGATCCAGGTTCTACCCTTTCTTATGTGACACCTTATATGGTTATGTATTTTTTTTTTGCTCTCAAGATTATTTCTGATCCCTTTATTGTGTCACTCTGATGGGTGAGTCTATTTTGGCTAGAAAAGTTTATAGGGGTAGTATGGTGTCTATCTTTCATGCATAGACATGGGTGGATCTGGTAGAGTTGGAAATGTTAGATTTTGATTTGATCTTAGGGATGGATTGGCTCCACTCATTCTATGATTCTTTGGATTATCAAACCCAAAAATTTAGTTTCTAATTCCCTAATGAAATAGTAATGGAATGGCCAGAAAGTTCCTTATTGACTAGAGGGAGGTTCATATCTTATCTTAGAGCCCAAAAGTTGATTTCCAATGTGTGTCTTTGTCATTTGGTTTGGGTAAAAGATTCTAGCTTTGAGGGTCTCTCTTTGCAATCTGTTCCTGTGGTTAATGAGTCTCCTGATATCTTTTCTGATGTTCTACTCAGAATTCCTCCTTGATAGGGAAATATACATTGGGATTAATATTTTACCTAATACCTGCCCTATCTCTATTCTTCTTTATAGAATGGCTCCGATTGAATTGAAGGAATAAAAGGAGCTTTTAAAGGATCTCCTTCATAAGGGTTTTATTCATCCTAATGTATCCCCATGGGGTGCTCCTATGATTTTTCTGCATATGAAATATGGGTCTTCGTGGATATGTATAGACTGTTGATAGTTGAATAAGGTTATGGTAAAGAATAAGTATTCTCTTCCTAGGATTGATGATCCATTTGACCAGCTTTAGGGTACTAGATGCTTTTGTAATATTGATCTTCATTTGGGTTATCTTTAGTTGAAGATTAGGGAGAATAATATTCCCAAGACTGCTTTCTAAACCAGATAAGGTTACTATGAATTCCTGGTTGTGTCATTTGGATTGACTAATGCTCTGTCTGCTTTTATGGATCTTATAAATCAAGTGTTTAGGCAGTTTTTGGATTTATTTGTGATAGTGTTTATTGATGATATTTTGGTGTATTCAAAGAGTGAGGAGAATTATGTTAATCACCTTCGAATTATATTGCAGACTCTTAATCATCAACGGTTGTATGCCAAATTTTCTAACTATGAATTTTAGTTAGATGTGATAACTTTTCTCAAGCATGTTATCTCTAGTGAGGAGATCATGGTGGATCCACAGAAAGTTGAGGTGGTTTAGAAGTCGCCAAGACCCACGACTCCAACCAACATTCGGAGCTTCTTTAATTTAGGTGGGTTTTATTGGAGATATATGGGGAGTTTCTCTTCTATTGCCGCTTCATTGAGAAGATTGACTTAGAAAAAGTTTAAGTTCTTGTGGTCCGATTCTTGTGAGGGTAGTTTTTTAGAATTTGAAGGATAAGTTGACTTCTGCGCTAATTTTGACCCTACCCAAGGGCATATATGGTTTTGTCATGTATTATGATGCATATCGTATATGACTGGGGTGTGTGTTGATGCAGTATGTTAAGGTTGTGTCTTATGTTTCTAAGCAACTCAAGGTTTATAAGAGGAATTATCCAATGCATGACTTGGAATTACTGGTTGTGGTTTACCCTTTGAAGATTTGGATCACTGCTTGTATAGGGTTTATGTGGATATTTATTTAGATTGTAAGAGCTTGCAGTATGCGTTCACCTAGAAGAAATTATATCTCCGACAGAGGTAGTGGCTTGAATTTCTCAGGCATTATAATAGGAGCCTTCATTACCATCCAGGTAAACCTAATGTGGTTTCTGATGCTCTTAGAAGGTTGTCTATGGGGAACTTATCCCATGTTGATAAAGAGAAGTAAGAAATAGTAAAGGACGTTCACCGATTGAATAATCTAGGAATTCATCTTCTGGACTCTTATGATGGAGGGCACATTGTTCAAGAGGTGGTAAAATCATCTCTTGGGGTTGAAGTCAAGGAGAAACAGGTTTTTGATCCCATTCTTATACATATTAAAGATAATATGGGTTAGCAAGAGTTTATGGCCTTTGAGAATAGTGGTGATGGTACTTTGAGGTATTAAGTAAGATTATATGTTCCTGATATTTCTGAGCTGTGTGAGCAAATTTTGAATGAGGCTCATGATTTGAGGTATACAGTCCATCCGAGAATGACACAAATGTATCATGACTTAAAAAGGCGATCTATTAGTAGACAACATGAAGTGATATATGGATAATTTTGTGGCCAAGTGTTTGGTTTGTCAGCAAGTTAAGGCTGAACACTTGAGACCGAGTGTTATGTCTCAAGAGACTGAGTTGCCTATGTGCAAGTAGGAGATGATCAACATGAATTTCTTTACAGGTCTTCCGCGGTCTCGGAACTAGAATGGTTTTATTTGGGTCATTATGGATAGGATGACTAAGTCTTCTCACTTTGTGCCTATGAGGAATAACTACTCTATAGAGGATTATGCTAATTTGTTTATTATAGAGATTGTGAATTTTCATGGAGCAGTGGTTTCTATTATTTCAGATAGAGGTACAGGGTTTACGTCTCACTTGGGCATTCATTTTAGAGAGGTTTGGGGACTAAGATAAACCTTAGCACCACTTTCCACTCATAAACGAATAGACAAGCAAAGAGAGAACTATCAAGACTTTGGATGATATGCTAAGTAATTTTGTAATTAATTTTAGAGGCAGTGGATCAGTCTCCATTTGAGGATCTGAATGGTGAGAGGCGTAGATCTCCTATTAGGTGTTTTGAGGTTTGTAAGACTAAATTATTTGGCCCTGACTTGGTTCACCAAGCCATGGAGAATGTGAAAGTGATTATGAAAAGACTTAAGACTGCTCAAAGTTTCTAAAAATCTTATGTGGGTGTGAGGTAAAGTGAACTGGAGTTAGATGTAAGCAATTGGGTTTTCCAGAAAGTATTTCTTGTGAAAAAAGTTATAAGGTTTTGGAAGAAGGGGAAGCTCAGTCCCCGTTATGTCGACCATATCTGATCTTGAGAAGAGTTGGGAATGTTTCCTATGAGTTAGATTTGCCTGCGGGCTTATATTCCATTCATCCCGTATTTCATGTTTCAATATTGATGAAGTGTGTGGCGACCCTTCCCTGATAGTCTATGTTGAGGGTATTGGCATTTTGGATTCTTTGTGTTAAGAGAAAGTCCTAGTTGAGATATAGGATAACAAGTTCAGAGATTGAGGTAAAAGGATGTAGCTTCAGTGAAGGTTCTTTGGAGAAACCAAAAGGTAGAAGAAGCTACTTGGGAAGCTAAAAAAAATATGAAGGCCAAGTATCCATTCTTGTTCCCCGTGTTGAATAAGGGTACTTAAGGTGTGAGTTATATTTCCCTCATATTGTTTTTTGAGTTTATCATTTGATTTTAATGTATTCTTGCTATTGTCGTGCTAAAAGTGTCCTAGTTTATCACTCGGGGATGAATGATCCTAGGGGAGGGAGTAATGTATAACCCTTGAAACTTTGATGAATTTATTTTTGACCTTCTCGTGATTGAAACATCAATTTTTAACTTAAATTGTTTTTAGGTATGTTAACAAGGCACTTAGAATAGTATTGGAATATTCGATAAGGGTTAGGGGTCATTTTGGAATTCTAAGGAAGTAAGCCTCTGCGATAACGCCGTGTCATGGAGGCTACCCTCTGTAATATTCGCGTGACTTGGAGGATAGTCTCCACAATATTGATGTGTTGCGCCAAAGCCAAATTTTCATGCATTTTTATTTTACTCACTTTGGGTGAGGGGCTTTGGGGTATTTTCAACCATGTACGACCCTTAAACATAAAATAGAGTTATTTTCATAAAATTTTTCAAAGAACAATTACTCATATTCACTCTTAAGCTCAAATCACAAGAAAAACTCAAGGGTTTCATTGGGGATCTATTATCCAGGTTACAAGCTCCAAATTGCTTTCAAATTCTTATGTATTTAAGGCATGTATCTCTTCCCTAAATTGAATTTATATAAAAGCATGAATTTAGATTGTTATCCATGTGGTTTAATTATTAGATTTTGAATGTGGGTGGAGGGGTTTGGAATGGTTAGTGCATCAATTGAATTCCCATGGTTTTGAATTGAATGTTTATGCTCTATTTTTATAAATTTTTGCCATTTAAAGGTACGGTGTGGGAATTGAAATACGGAACATGGGTTTCCAAAAACTTGTTGGTTTAATGGTTTGGAATTGGCTTTAACCTCAACCCAACTTGTGAAATTTGATTTGAGGCATGGATATATGCATAAATTTCTTCACTTGTGAAACCTTGCATTGCATGAAAGGTTAATGGAATGTAAATTTCCTTTTAAAAGTCCTTGGTGGTCGTGGATTGCTTTTGAATTGGAACTTTGGAGTCCTATTGGCTGATCAGTTTGAGTCCCAACTGGCTAAATGGGTTGGAGTCCTATTGGTTGATGGGGATAAGTCCTAGTTGGTTAAATGGATTGGAGTCCTATTGGCTGATGCGTTTGAGTCTCAATTGTCTAAATAGTTTGGTTAGGCATAATGACATTGTCTTCCAAGATTGATTTATTAGTGTGACGATACCATTCGGTAAATGTTTTAATGGATGACTCCTTGCTTAATGGTTGGGAATGTGTGTAAAAATTTTAATTGGGCTTAAAAAAGGTTATGTAGCTCATCGTGGAAGGAGGAGGTCCCGAGAAAACCAGTATTGTACACTACTTTTACCATCGTGGGGGTCTATATGATAGTGTGTTCGAGTCACACTTGATATATATTTTTGGGGATGACTATTTTCCCTGATGGCATTAAATTTCTCTCATTTTACTTCGATTTGTGCAGCTAACATACACTGAGAACCTTTCATTGGAAGGAGCCGGACTAATATCGACCATGGGTGTTTTATGATGGTTGAAGTTACACAGTCTAGGTTAATGGTTTTAAATCTCATAATTAAGCCTTGTTCCCTATTCCGACATCTTATATATATATATATATGTATAAATGTGTGTATATGATTTTGAATGATTTTGGACTGATTGGATCATGGCATTATCTTACTCCTTTTCCCTGAATTACATGCTAGAGCTCACCCCTCTAACCATCCTAGGATGCTACATTATTTTATAATGTAGGATTCGAAGACACTTCTTTTGCCCATTGGTAGCGTTAGGTGGATTAGAACGCCTATTGAATTGCTTTGAAGTGGTGAGCTTCCATTCTCGAGAAGAACCGTCATTTCATAGTTTATTTACCTAATGTTTTAGATAATCTTTTGGGGTCTATTTTCTTGCTACTGTCAGGGGCATGTCCCGACGAGAGATGTTCAATTTTGTTAGAGGCTCTTTGTGGACAAATATGGATTGAGAGAGTTGGATTGTTAGAACCCTTATCTTGGTTCATTTATCTATCATTCATTACATTTAAATTGGCTTCCACATTTTTATTATTGTTATTTGGTGCTCATGAGCTTAGGCAATAGGGACAATTTCTGGTCCATGAAGGACTTGAGATATCCATCATGGCCAGACCCTAGTTCGGGTCGTGACATTAAGGAAATTCCAACACTTGACTAATTGCCTAAGCAGAAACCATCGCTGAATAATTTGGTGAAACACCAAATTTCACATGGATAGCTATTTTCTTAAAATGATAAGCTCCATGGTTTGACTTCTGTTCCTTTCAGCGATACAAGGCTTGGTCTGCTGACTAGATCGATGTTGAGTCGATGTATTCAACACACCACCATTTTACTTAACTTTTTCTTGGCCTTTTCCTGTGAGAATTGGAGATGGAGATACTTGATTACCGATCCACTAATCACTTGGGCGATGTGCCGAAGTGTCTCTTTTTAGTCTTTGTGCACTTTTTTCTTCAATCTTCCATCTATTTGCCTCCATTTTGCTCCTTTTTACAATTTTGATCACATCTAGGCCTTTACCCGGAAATTAAATCAAATCAACATTAAAAGAGCTTTAGTTTAGCATTAAGGACATGTTTTCTCCCTAATTTTAGGTCAATCAAGGCACAATTTATCAACTTAGAAACACTCCCAACTTAAATCTTTGCTCATCCTCAAATAAATCGATGCACATACAAAAATTACCAATGTATAAAAATAGTACAACTGGGTGCTTAGACACACCTTTTTATTTTGAGAAAATGCTTTACCCTCATGATTTTGAAAACCAAGGCTCGTGTTTCACCTATCTAGATCTCAGTTTTTCAACAACAAACATCCAAACCTTTTCTAAGTGTTATCAAACCAATCACATGCTTTTACACTTCCACTGAGATTGAAGAATAGTCAAGCATGACAATTAAGTTCCCTCACATAAAGATTGTTCTTTCTCCAAAACACAATTATTAACAAGTCTATAGAAAAAAGATGAATCTCTCACTCTCCAAATGAAAATCAAGGACACAATGATAGCAGAATAGGTCTAAAGAGATGAAGACTAAGAGAAAGAAGATAACAAACAAATTCAATAAAGAAAAGATAGATAAGATGACATAATAAGTTATGAAGAATTAAGAACCAAACCATGTATCAAACGTTAAGACCCTTAAACTTGCAAAATAAAATACTAATCTTCTTATGGTGACCGCAAAGGGGGATTAGATCCACCTTACAACCATCGTTTCTAAGCAATGTTCAATATCATCTTTTTCAAGTCCTATACGACATGACTTTTCCAAGTCCTATACTACTTGGCTTTTCCAAGCCCTACACTAAAAGTTCCTCCCAATGGAGTTTCAAGATGTTTCTCTGAAAATATCATCATCAAAAATTAAGGAAAATAAGACTAATAAGAACCTATTTGAAGTCTAGCTAATTACATCATAAAATGACCACAATACCCTTAATGTAAAGGGTCCCCCATGGAGTGTCTTTCAAACATATGTAATCCCCAAAATACCCTTAATAAAGAGTGCTTCTTAAATGCTCTAAAACCCTGGGGTGATGATTTAACACTTGTGGTCTCGGTTAGGCATCAAAGGTAAGCCCGACATAATCTTCCACACTCAGAATTACTTTATGGAATGCTCAAAATTGGTCTTTCCATGCATGTTCTTGTGTCCTCGTGGGGACCAAGTCTTGAGTCATTATGTGTTGGCATCCAAAGATGTCAACAAAAGATAATATGGCCATTTGGTTCGTATCATCCTCCCTTTCTTGAAAAGGATTTGATCTTGAATCCAAGTCTTGCAAAACCAAAAAAAGGACAAACGAATAAAAACTCTTCATGGCATGAGGGTTAGGGTTAGCACAACAAATCATCTCAGCATGCCAAGGTTGCACAGACTTGCAATATAACCAAGGATCCTTTGAATTAAATAGTAAGAACTTATTAAAATATGCACAATGTATTTGGTTACTGAAATCACCAAGAGATAAAGAAACTACAATGGTCCAAATGGCATCAAATAACCCATAAGATAGAACTACTATCATCTTAGGAGCCATAAGATAATTGTTTTTTTTATCTCTTCAAGAGACAACACCAAGGGAGGTGCCTCAATTGGTTATAAAGTCCACAACATACAAAATTATTACTCAAACACGTGGACCAACCAAAAAGTTCCCTACCACTAAATCAAATAAATCCAAGACTAGCATGTATGTCATCATAAGTAAATACGTAGTATAGAAAGGTATCAAGTTTATAGGCATACACGGATGATGTCAAAGAGTTTAAGCACATACAAATTCATTCTTTAACAAAAATAGACAACATGGCATCCATAAGTTGGGATTCACTCAACTTAAGCACAAATGTATCAAGCAAGGATGCACATTTTGAAGCATTACCCCGAGGAGACAGTGCCACTTTTGCTATCGGGTTGTCAAGAATGACACTGTGCTTGTCATGTAGATCAAGAAACAAGTTAGTTGCGCCAACATTATAATTTCTAGATTTTGCAACAGGGTCAAATGGAAAGCATGGCCATAGACACGACTCTAGACAACACTCCCTTTCCCCATAGGCTTCACCCAATCTATAAGATATACTCTTTACAATAGCATACACATCATCAAAAGAAAATAGAGAGTAGAGAAAGGTATCACTCAAGTCAACTTGAACTAAGGTGTCCTCATGTATGTACTCACTACTAGTTCCAACATCATCGCCGTAAGTACTCTCAACAATAAGGTTGCACATAGTAGTACAAGAAGTAATTTCCAAGCAATGGACACTTTCTCCTTTTATGGAGGTACCCTAAAGTAGACACATACCACCACCAAAATCAAAGGGATTATTTCTTAAATCATCACAAGAAGCAAGCAATTCATCCTCATAATTATCAAACAAAGGTGGGGTTTCCTACAAAGGGTCACATCCATAATTATTTTTCAAGGAACAACCACCTATTAGGTTTCTTATATATTCAAGAAATTCAAAGCTATCATCACACAATTGCTTATTTCTTTCCTATACTACACATTCCTTACCCTTAGGAGTACTTTCATCTTTCAAGAAGGGATTTCCATCTTTAAGAGGGATGTTGTCTCACCATAGTGGGTTAGCATATAGGCTATAACCTTCAAGACAAGCTATACCTCCAACATCATTCTTATGATTAGGTTCATTAGAAGTGATTAAAATATCGTCAAATAAGACATTATACCAAAAGAGAGAAGGATCTATCTCGTGGGCAGATTTCAAACAAGTAAGCTCACTCTCTAAAATTTCATTATCAAGTTTCAAAGATGTTTCAAGAGCATGATTATCCTTATGAGCTAGGAAAATATTAGAATCAAAAGAGAAGCTCAAGGGTTCACTCCTCTCTTGTTGACCAATATTTTTACATTCTTTACTCACTTGAGTTCTATTAGCTGCATTACACACATCCTCAAGTGATTGAGAACTTTCATACATAAGTTGATCAACACCATTTTTATAATATGATGTACTTTCATTCAACATATTGTCTTCAACACTAGGTGGACATAAATTGATCTTACAAGAAGAGTCAATTTGGTCATCAATAAAATCAACTAGTGTAACCACACTCACAATATGTACATCATCAACAAGAGCCAAAGAGTCATTAGACTTATAAGTAAGTAAGATACAACTCACACTCAATGGGCTGCTAGCCACACAATTATCATTCACATGCACAAAACTGTAAGAGTTAGCTATTTTAACTTGAATTTTTTGAGTAGATTCTTCTTTTTCATGGTGTGAAGGTTTTCCACATACTTCGGCAGCAACTTCTCTTCGGCCTTGTGCTCCTCCGCTTGCTATGTTGGTACCTACACAGATGTCCATAGA
This sequence comes from Capsicum annuum, assembly GCF_002878395.1. Lineage (NCBI taxonomy): Eukaryota > Viridiplantae > Streptophyta > Magnoliopsida > Solanales > Solanaceae > Capsicum > Capsicum annuum. The sequence continues at coordinate 141,659,365 of NC_061115.1, read as the reverse complement.
ATTAGAAGGACAAATATAGTTATCATTATTTGGTGGAAATCCCCTCACTTCACTCCACACAACCTCTCCTTTTTCTACTCTCGAATTTCCACCTTGCACAACCCTACTCCTCTCAATCTTTTGTCTCTCATTTTCATTTAGATTCTAGTAAGTGAGCACTTTTGTTTGATACTTGGGAAGAATGAACGTAATGTGATGATTTTCCCATCGGTCTCTTACAACATTAGGCCAATTATGCACATTTGGAACATTATGTTGTGCAAACCAATCAACACCTAAGCTTACATGACCATACATCAAGGAAAAAATATCACACCACATCGTCTCATGGTATTCAAATTGTGAGAAGACAACCTTCACCCCTTCGATAACCTTAAACCCATCCAAGTAATATGGAACAAGGAAAGGTTCTCGAAATTGCCCCAAATAATCAACCATGGATGGAATGATATAGTTTTTATAGAACCTATCATTCAGAATAATGAGGCAGCCCAGTAGCCCATGATCACCTTTGCAGAGTGAACACTCCTTCTTGGATCAACATTGTAAGGCATATGAGTACCCTCGGGCTTTGGAGAGGCATGCCTTTTTTCCTCGTGGGACAACCTCCACTATAGTTAGTATAACCATTCGCACCACTTCGACCTTGGTTAAAAGTACTACAAGGTAAAGAGTGTGAATTTTCACACTCTATACGTGCACTTTCACCATAACTCTCATAAAATTTACAAATGAACTGGTTATACCTAACTCCATTTCTAGGTTTGGCTTGGGTAGTGCAAGACTCTATATACGTTCCATTTTCATCATAAAACCCATCACAATGTTCACCATTATCTACATATTTACCATAAGCACTAGGAACTATATTAACCTTATTTTCCCCCTCAAACTAGTGATCCTCAAATATACCCGTGCTTTGATTATGGCTATTTTCATAGCCCTCATAATTTCCAACAACTTTATAGCCATAAAATCCCTAACTATAATCATAGTCTCCCATGTTGCAGTCACAATAATACGTGGCTATTGAAGACTTGTTCCCCTTATATCACCTTGTACCTATAAAATAAACAAACAATATTAGTAGTAAAAGCTACTCACCAATACTCGTATACACTCACCTTTGTGATTCTAACAATTGGACAACAAATATTGAAAGTTTCTTATACTCTAGTAGTCAATAAGGTGTCAATCACTACTTTGCGGCCAGAATAGATTCTTTTTTGATCGACTCAAGACACAAAATAAAATCTACTTATGAACTTGAAACAAAGAAGTTCAATGAATCAAAATGAGAAAAGCACACAAAGAACGAAAAATATAAAGAAAATAGATTCAAAAACTAATTCACAATCTAGTAGGTGATTCCTAGTTGCTAATTAGTACTAGAATCAAGAAATAAAACTAAGAATCAAAGAAATAAAACTTAGAACCTAAAAGTTGAGCTTAAGCATTTTTTAGGGGAGTAATGATGTGGCAGTGATGATGTGGCAACTTGGTCAATACTGGTCATCGTCTTTGGAGTTGACTAGTTGTCTTGGTCCCACTTGAAATTCAATTCGTCAACTAAGAGGAATAGTTTCATCTATGGGAGGAAAAATACAAAAATTGGAGCTTTTTTCAAGCTCAAAAGTCTGAATTTGTGATGGTCCCCCTTATACTTTCCCTTGTACTTGTCCTTTACTTTAAGAATATTCTTTTTGGTGCTTTTTGAATTCTTTCTTTCTTTGGAAGACTTGGAATATGCTTGGAATATTCTTTATACAGAAAAGGACCACACTCATTTTCTCCTCCTTTTTGGATCAAATACTTTTTGAATGTTCTTCTTCAACAATATATGAACAACATAAAAAACACCATGAACATTCAAAACTTTGACCCAATTGACCCTTAAGCAAATAACCTCAAAATTGGATGATTTTTGTTTTTTTTTTGGTCATGTTGAACTCCTAATCACAACCCATACACAATCAAGCCGCCAATCTCAACAAATTTCAAGATTCACCTTTCAAGTTTCTTCACTTCAAGCTCTACGATGGTGAATATTCAAAACAATCCGGATTAAGCTCAAATTCTAGATATAGACCCTATTAATGTTAGGAAATAAGAATCTAACACTAGAAACTAACAAAACACACAAAGATCTTCTAGATCTAAGTTCAAAATTTTAGTCAAAACACAAAAATAGGATTAATAATTTTTTTGTGAGATTTTTAGTTTTGGACACTTCTTCCAGTGTTAGGAACAGGGATCTAACACTAGAAATTAAAAAAACATACAATAATCAAGTTTCAAAATTGAAAAACCATAAAAAATATGAGTAGTAACTTTTTTCTCTTTTTCTTCTTTTTCACTTCTATTGTTGATTTTCAAGATAACAATCCCAAGTTTGATTTTGTTGGAACAAAATAAAACCTTGATCCTGATACCAAATGATATAAGAATTTACTTAAAGAGATGAAGACTAAGAGAAACAAGATAACAAACAAATGCAATAAAGAAATCAAATACCAAACCGTGTATAAAATGTGAAGACCCTTAAACTCTCAAAATCAAATACCAATCTTCTTATGGTGACTGCAAATAGGGATTTGATATGCGTTACAACCATCATTTCTAAGCAATGTTCGATATCGTCTTTTCCAAGGCCTATACTACACGACTTTTCCAAGTCCTACACTACTTGGCTTTTCCAAGCCCTACACTAAAAGTTCCTCCCAACGGAGTTTCAAGAATGTTTCTCTCAAAATATCATCATCAAAAACTAAGGAAAATAAGACTAATAAGAACCTATTTATAGCCTAGATTATTACATCATAAAATGACCACAATACCCTTAATTAAAAGGGGCGCCCATGGAGTGTCTTTCAAACATGTGTAATCCCCAAAATACCCTTAACAAAGAATGCTTCTTCAATGGTCTAAAACCATGGGGTCATGCTTCAACACTTGTAGTCTTGGGTTGGCATCAAAGGTAAGCCCCACACAATCTTCCACACTCTAAATTGCTTTATGGACTGCTCAAAATGGGTCCTCCGTGCATGTTCTTGTGTCCACGTAGTGACCAAGTCTTGAGTCTTTATATGTTGGCCTCCAAAGATGTCAACAAAATATAATATGGCAATCTGGCTTGTTTAACAAGAGTACCACACCATAGACTTTCCCATAAGATGTACTTCGCCACATTGAAGCATGCTACTTCGAAGATGACCTAGGTCTTAGTTCATCTTGTAGTGAAGGAAATAGGTACGGTAGGAAAGATTTATGTTGTAGTTATTGTACCTCAAAAAAGTATCTAGAGATACCTCAATCAATATATTTTCCCAAGTCTTTATCTTTACCAATATTCTAGGACCAATCTTTCAAAGCCACTTAAGAAATTTTTCCTTTTCCTATCCTTTCATAATTTGCACAACTATGCAACTTTACAAAGACAAACTATCTATAACTCTTTATTGATAGTTTCAACCTTTTTCTCCTAAATATTTTTATATACTAACCAAGGATACAAAGATAATTGGAAGAGGATGTTAGCCTCCCCAATATTTATGACCTACCAAGCATATGCTAAATCAGAGGTTCCCTCCATCCCCAACTAAGGATTTTGGCCTAAGTTGTTCTTTAACCTCGCATAGACACTTTGAGAAGGTTTGGTTCAAGAGAGGGATTTGAGAGAAAAGGGGTTCAACTTGTAAGAAGGTTATTTAAGAAAAATGAGTTCCAAAGCTTAATATGGGACAAAATTGGTCACTCTACTCACCAAAGGGGTGGCTAAATTTTATCACGTGGGGTGGTTCTCTCTTGATTAATGGCCTAAGATCAAGTCTCCAATATAGCACACTCTTTGCTTTTGAAATAGAGTAACTAGGAAGCTCTAGGTAGACTCAATTGACAAGATCAAATCAAAACCTTTCCCTAACATAGAACTTAATTACATACTCATGGTACTCTTCCACAATTATTGTACCATATTCATAACATATATCAAGGAAGGTATTCAAGTAGCCAAAATAAGATAAGGTTTACACATAAATGAGAGCCTAACTAGCTTAACTAGTACAATGGAATTTTTTTTAAAATAGACTTATTTTAGAAAGAAACTCTATATACATTACAATGAAAATTGATTTCAAGAATTATCCAGGTGAAATATCTACTCAAGTATACTATTTGAGTCAAAGTATTCTATTAGTAGTACACTTTTCCTTTAAGAATGCATGCTAAAATGGAATTTTTATTTATAATGAAACTATAACTAATAAAAAAAATCAATGTGAGATTAAAATAAAAAATAAGCAGAACACATCACACATCAAATAGAATCCAAAGCACCAACATATAAAATCAAATTCAAAAAATCATTGTCTAAATACTACAAATCGAATAGAAATTTTAAAAAGTATCCAAATGTCACTCCATGCTCCAAAATAAAAGAAACAGTATCCAAAATAAGTCAAAAAATAATCATGCCCTAATATTACAAATCTAAAGAAATAAACTCCTTATCCCCAACAAAAAGGTATACATTGTCCTCAATGCAAGAAAACTATATAAAGGAAAGCGAGATAGTGAAGGTCCCCCTAAATATTGCTAAGTATGAGGCAATACCTGGCTCATAAAAGTGTCCACTACTTGAATATTAGAGCCCAACTCAGCTCTATATATTTGATGGGGTGGATCTGGTACAATATCAGCAGTCTCCATGGTAGAAACTGAGCTAGAGGTCCTAATATGTAAAGTCTCACAAATTAACCTCTCCATAGTGGAAAAAACCATAGAATCCTTGTTCTTATTCCTATTAGTTTGCTCTGCTACCTATGGATCTACCTAAATACTAATCTGGCCCTTATCATAAAAGAATGAACTAATGATAGCATGGTTCACCATATCATCTGATGCGCGATAAGAATCCTCCATGCCCTTTTCCTCAATAACATGTGGAGTCTCACAAGTCGGGGCATGAGATGGGGTTAGTGAGTCAGATGAAGCTCCCTAAAAATGATTGACATTTGAAAATTAGAGGTCATCAAATACCTCTAAAAGGAAGCTAAGTCATACAACATCCTAATAGTAACCTCTAGTAAAACACACTATTGAGGGAATGTCAACTCATCCAAATTTTTCTCAAAGTTCCTCACAATCTCCTTAAAACCCCATATCTCCTTATGTACCAGACCCATAGTAGCTCTCAATGCACTGGAAATCTTATGTATTATTTTCGCTTAAGTCTGGTAGACCTAACAAATGTTGAATAAGATAATTGTCCCATCCTAATAATATCATCATAAGTCAATGGGGACCTCGAAGAGCCATAAAAATGGAGGGTTTTAGAGTGGGACCGCTTGGTCTAGGTACTATAGAGATGTTCCTATAGTTGGGGCAGTAGTAGTGGGAGTAGGGGTAAACTCAGGAGGCGTGGGATCTGGAACAAGCATAAAAGTGGGATAGCTAGCACCATTATCAACCAAACTCAAAATAATTACTAGGAACTTTCCTCCCAAGATTTCTTCTTTCTAGTCTCATCAACCGACTCAATCCTAGTAATACAATAGAAATTGAGTGTACTCAAAATCATTCTTCTTATTAAAAAACACTTTAGCATGATGACATAACTCAATAATCAAGAAAGGGAAATCTAAACAATTATGCTTATGATGAGCTTGGATAGTAATGCCTAGGACTATGAGAGATCCCAAATTCAAAGCATCTTTAGCAATGATTAAACCAATAAGAAGCTCTCAAGTTCTTAGGGGAATTGACTGATTTATAGAGGAATAGATGTTTCTACAAACAATGCTCAACCCATACCCAGCTTTAAAGTGAATATACCCCTTATAATAAAGCACTGAGTAATGGGCTAACTAAGCATCTACAACCTTTGGTGGGTATTTATCATAAGATTAAAACTAATGTTGATTGATCTTATTAAAAATCAACACCTTATTAATTGTCTTCTCATTACATATCATATCAACACCCCTCAATCTCACCAAATCCATTATTAATTGAGGTCCTTTCCTCTTTCTTTCTGATAATAACATCACATAGGCCTCCTTAAAATCTCTAACCAAAGTCTCAAATTAACATTTGAGGGTTTATAGAATTCCTAAAATCATTATAGTGGATTTTTGAAAGGACCCTTAAATATTTGTGTCAGGACCTATAATTCAGGTCATGATGGCACTTATCAAGGCTAAGCCTTGATTGGTAAGATAATCACCTAAATAAATATATAAAAGAAAATCATAGCACCAATTCTGTTCATCCATCTATCCGAGAACGATCGAGTAATCAATGATGGAAAAACCCTAAACCCTATTGACCAGTAATACCAAAATTATAGTTGTTCTGACCATTATGGCTACAATAGCTGGTGGGACCATCCCACCGGATAATATTAATCATGAAGAAAGTAATCAACATATTAAAAAAGGAGATGAATTAAGAAATATGCACATTTATTGAAGCCAATAGTGTTCTACCTAAACCCATTATTATGTTTTATGGAGAACCTTCTATTACGTTAAAATCATCAGAAGTGTGAAATCTTATCATGCAAGAGAACTTAAAATATGCTATCACAGGTAAATTCTTATATGGTAAGCCACATATTGAAGTTTTACATAAGCTCATCCCAAATCAATGCAGCATAAAGGGGCAATACACCATTGGAGTATTGGATGAAACACATGTACTATTAAGGCTGGAGATGTTTGAGGACTACGTTGAATTATTGTCAACTGCAGCTTATTACATTGGTTCAATGGAAAAAGTTTGTCAAATAAGGACATTAAAATGGGATCCATGGTTTGAACCAGATATTGAGACCACGATTGCAGTAGCCTGGATCTCCATACAAGATTTACCTCAAAATGTTTTTGCAAAAGATGTAATTTTTTCTGTTGCTTCAACAGTTGGCAAACCTCGTACTGTTGATATGGCTACAAAAAATAACATAAGACCTAGTTGTGCAAGAGTAAAAGTGGAGGTGGATCTAGTAGCAAAATTACCCCAACAGATTCAAATTAATGAAGAGAATAAAGCTACAGGGGAAATTAAATCGGAGTGGGTCAAAATTTAGTATGATTACATGCCAAAGTACTATACAGAATGTTATTTGCAAGGACATGATGGAGCAAGATGTTGGAATAAACATCCAGAGTTATATGATAAATAGAAGGAGAGAGTAAGGAGGCAGAAACAAAGGTGACAGACAAAGAGAATAATATGCATAGGAATCAATCATATAATCAAAATAATACAAAGAAAGGTATCACTAGTAATCAGTAGCTCATAAGAAAAAACAAATATAATAAGGATAGATTTGGTCACATTCTGGAAAAGTTGAATGAAGAAGAAGAAAATGAGTTGCAGATGTCAAATACTTTTGCAGTTCTTAAACATGAAAATAACATAGAGAACCCCAATAATAACAATGAAGGACATGGTAAATCTAATAATCAAAAGGGGGAGAAAAGATCAGCACCAAAGATTGGGTTAATACAAGTTTTGGCAAAGGTAAAGTAGGTAATCAAGGGGATAAGTCAGCTGACGAAAAGAAAATAAATCACAAGGTAATTGATAGGAATGCAAAGAATTACAGTGCAGCAGATCACAACAATATGAAGGAACAAACTTACTCAAGTAAAATTGTGGAGCCAACTAAAGATAGTAGCAAAGAGAAGATTTCACATTCGGATAGGGATCATTATGATCAGGAAGAAAGGTAGTAAATAATACAACTACAGGCCTATGATGAAGAGATAGAGGAGTTGTTGGTATTAGAGGGGATTGCACCCTTAGAAATACAAGCACATAACATGATAGAAAATAGTAATTAGACAAAGGAAGATATTGATGAGAATGATATTGAAGAAAATATCAATCAGGTGGCTAAAGTAGCAGATCTATCTCCTAAACAAATAGAATCTTTGAAGGAGAAACTAGTAGGGATAAGAAAAAAGAAAAAAGAGTGGTAGTGGAACAGAGGCTAAATCACAAAAAATGCATACAAGGAGTCACACTGCTAAATCAAAATCCAAATGAATGCATTGATTTGGAACATAAGGTCTATTAACACCCAACATCCTTTTACTAGACTTATAACAACGCAAAAAAGTACTATTTTTACTTCATTGGATTAATGGAACCTTTCCAAGATAGTCAATATATTGAAGAGTATAGGAGGAGGCTGGGGATGAAACATGATGTGCTAAATGTAACTGGAAAAATTTAGGTATTTATGGAAGAGAATATGGAATTTAGCATTCTCAAAGATGAAGAGAAGCAACTAACTCTGAAAGTATCCAATAAAAATATAGGTATCTCATTATTGGTTACTTTAGTCTATGCTAAATGTAATGCATATAAAAGGGTGGTACTTTGGGATTCATTAACTGATCTGTCAGATTCCTATCAAGTACCTTGGCTTATAGAAGGGGATTTTAATATGATTAGAAGTGAAGAAGAAAAGCTAGGGGGTTTACCTATTACTTTTAATGAAACTCATGACTTTAATCAGTGTATCAGCTTATGTAATATGGAAGAAATCCATTTTAAAAGGGAGTAAATTCACTTGGTGGAATAGGAGAACAAATGAAGATTGCATTTTCAAGAGGTAAGATAGGGTTTTGTGCAATGATAGAACGCAACATATGTTTCAACAGATGGAAGTGGAACATCTAGTTAGGAGTGGATCAGATCATTCTCCTATGCTAATTTAGTGCAAAACAAACAATGATCAAATTGTTAAATCTTTCAAATTTCTAAATTTTTGGTTAAAAGAGGAAGCATGTTTGGAGGTAATTAAACAAAATTAGAATTCTCAGATTGAAGGAAATCCATTTATAGTGTTTAAATAGAAGTTGAAAAATACTAAGTCAGATTTAACTAAATGTAGTAAAGAGCATTTTGGTAATATTTTCCAGGAAATTGCTACACCGGAGGATATTATCAAGGAAGAGAAAAATAATTGGAGGAGGATCCTAGTGGACTGAATAGAGCTAATATGATTAAAGCTCATGCTGAACTGAATATGCAATTAAAAAGGGAAGAATATTACAGGAGACAAAAGGCTAGATATGAATGGTTCAAATATGGATATAGAAACACCAAATTCTTCCACACTATTGTGAAAGGAAGGAGAAGCAGGCTCAGGATCAGTAAGATACAGAATAAAGATAGAGAATAGTTAGAAGAAGTACCAGATATTACAAAAGATGCAGTTAATTTTTTCCAAAAATAGTTTACCAAACAAAATGATACAGATGATTTTAGCATGCTGGAGGAAATACCAGAATTGGTGAATGGTGAACAAAATGAGAAATAATGAGAATTCCTGATGAGGATGAGGTCAAAAATATTGTGATGGGGTTGAATAAAGATAGTGCAGGTGGACCAGATAGGATGAAAGGGGCATTTTACTAAGATTCTTGGGAAACCATTAAGCAGGACATCCACAAAATGGTAAAAGCTTTCTTTTGTGATCAACTTCCTAGATTTATTACTCATATTAATTTGGTATTGTTACCAAAGAAGTTAGTAGTGAATAATTTCTCTGACATGAGGCCTATTTCACTTAGTAATATTGTCAATAAGATTTTCTCAAGAATAGTTTATGAAAGGATGAAAGTAATTTTACCCCATTTGATATCCCCGAAACAGGCAGGTTTTGTGCATGGTAGGAGTATTACTGAAAATTTTTTTGGTAGTATAGGAAATTGTGTTTGAAATTAGAAAGAGAGGGAAGCCACCTAACATAGTGTTAAATCTTGACATGATGAAAGCATATGAAAGAGTAGAATGGTTGTTTTTAACAAAGGTATTGAGATCATTTGGTTTTTTTCAGAGGTACTGATAGGCTTAGTCTTTAGACTGTTGGAAAATAATTAGTATTCAATACTTTTGAATGGTTAGACTAAAGGATTTTTTAGATCTACAAGAGGGTTGAAGCAGGGGATCATTTGTCACCAACTTTGTTTATAATAGCAGCAGAGGTGTTATCAAGAGTACTAAAAAAACTGATGCAAAAGAAGGATTTCAGGATGTTTGGGATGCCGAGAGGAAGTCCAAAATTGAATCACCTTGCATTTGCAGATGACATGATCATCTTTTGAAAAGATAAAGTAAAAACTTTACAGTTGGTCACTACAGTTTTGGATAAATATGAAGAAATATTAGGACAAAAAATAAACAAGGAGAAGAGTGCAATTTATATGAACAAAGGAGTATCTAATGCAATAAGGGTGTTAGCAGAAGTGGCTACTGGTATTTTGAGAAGAGAATTCTGTTTTATTTAACTAGGGTGCCCTATTTTTTACATAAGAAAGAAAAAGGATTACTACCAGCAACTACTGAACAAAATTGCTTGAAAGATTCAGACTTGGAAAGGAAAATTGCTTTCTTATGGAGGTAGAGCTGTACTAATCAAGTATGTGTTACAGAGCATCCCAATACACTGGCTATCAATATTTAATCCTCCCATGAATGTTCTAAATACTATTCAAAGAATGCTTGCTCAATTTTTTTGGAGTAGTAAATTTGGAGAAAGGGGAAGACATCGGGTGAAATAGCAAACATTAAGCTTACCACAAGAGGAAGGGGGTTGGGTTTTAGAAGAATTTATGATGTATCTATGGCACTTTTTTGTAAAATTTGGTGGGTATTCAGGACTACAAAAATAATTTGGAGGGAGTAAATGTTCAATAAATACTGAAAAAAGAAGCATTCAAAATTAGTAATGTGGAAAACTGGTGCAGGTGGTTCTCAAGTATGGAAGAAGATGTTGTAGGCTAGAGATATGGTGGAGCATTTGATAATATGGCAAGTAAAGCAAGGAAACAGTGATATTTGGTTGGACAATTGGACAGGACATGGAGATCTATACTCTATAATGGAAGGAGCTGATACACAGCAAAGTCAGTATAAGTAGCTTAAAGATTTGATCAGAAATGATACATGGGATGAACAATTGATTAGAGAGTTATTCATTGATGAAGTAGCAGATCATGTTCTTACCAAAATCATTCCTCCAGCAGGAATAGAGGAGGACGGGCCTGTATGGAGTATTGATTCTAAAGGACTGTTCACAGTTAAATCAGCCTAGCAGTCTATAAGGAATAGGGAGGCGATAGAAAACATTTTCAAGAAGATATAGGTGAAAGAAGTACTTTTTAAGATTAGTTTTTTCATATGGTGACTGTGGAAAAGAAGAATTCCTGTAGATAATACTATTAGGTGATAGGGAATACAGGGGCCATCTAAGTGCTGGTGTTGTAATGCCTCGGAAGTGGAGACATCTTCCCATGTATTCAGGAATTCTTACCAAGCTAACAGGACTAGGTCCTATTTTTCTTCTTATGCAGGTATTTATGTTCACAATCTGACTCTAAGGGGAACTATTCTAAGATGGTGGAATGCTGAAGTAAATGGAAGAGAAAAGCCTTACTACTTTGCAATTCCTAGCATGATTCTGTGGGAATCGTGAAGAAGAAGGAACATGAAGAAACATGAAGATAAGGAAACTATAGGATTGAGGATCATATATAATGTTGCAAAAATTTTAGAATACAGTTGAAGGTCAGGAAAAGACAAATGGAATTCCCAACAGAATGGCCACATATAATTGCAGAACTGAGTAAATTGCAAAAAAGAGTGAATGTTATTATAATACCATGGAAGACACCTGAGAAGGGTTGGGTAAAATTCAAATGATGAAGGTGTAAGAGGAGAGGAAGGAGGCAGTTCCTATGCTTTTTATTTGTGGAATGACTATGGAGATGTCTTATTTGCTAAGGGAGAACCACAACATTATGCAGATAGTATGCAGGTAGAGGCTAATGCAATTCTACAAGTAGCTAAGCATTGTTCACAATAAGATTATCATTCGGATGGACTCCCTATTAATGCAGAAGGTATTGAAAAATGTTTGGTTATGTCCATGGATCATAGTAAACACAGTCAAGCAGATAAACAGTTTCATGCAAAACAAGCAAGTGCATTATCCACATATATAGAGAGAGGGAAATCAATTAGCTGATTATTTAGCTAATTCAGCAATAGACACAGGTGCTTTAGTCATCACAAGCTATCAACAATTAGGGAAAAAACGTAAAGCAATCTTAAATAGTGACAAATCGTAAAGTCCATACTTGAGGATCATACCAGTAAGATAATAAGGAACAGTAAAACATTCAACCTTCATAGTTTGCATGTAATTTATATACAGAAATATGTATCATCAATGAAAGTGCATATTTTACTAAGCTTGTACAGAAATCAGTTCACAGCATCAAAAAAGTAGAGATGGACCATAGGGAGCTGCAAAGACCTGAGATGGAGGCGGATAGCTGATTATATCCGACATCAACAATTACTTGCTTTTCAAATCTATCAGGTGTTTTGTTTTGGAATACAAACAAAACAAGAAGGGTTTAGATTACTAAGTGTGAACAGTAACCAGTGCACAATATCAAGAAAGTGTAGATGACCCAGATAGAGCTGAAAATACCTGAGATGAAGTCGGATAGCTGAATATATGCGACATCTATTCTCTATTGATCTTTAAATCTTACAAGCAAATGAAGATAGGGTCAAAGAATATCCAAAAAAAGTGAGGAGACAAAAGAAAAAGACAATATACTTAGCTGGTATAGTTTGTACATCAGGTCTTCTTAGATGCAAAAAAATATTCAATTTTTGCAACGATTGGAAAATGAAGCTAAGAAGAGGACAGTATCAATAGTTAGAGGAAATCGAAAACAAAAGAATAAAATTTTGAATAAATTTCAGTCACCTCTGTAAGCTAAAAGAAACACGATACCATGAATAAGGATTTATAAGATCGATTATCATCTTCAACAGGAGGAAGTGAAACGGTAGTGCAAGAGGTGGTGGAGCTGAAATGTGGTTTAGGAAACTTTTGATTTTAGAAACCCTACTTATGTTAAATATTTTATTTTTGTTTTTGGGTTGGGCCGGGTATGGGAATAATGGTAGGTTTTGATTTGTTTGTAAGATGGGTTGGTCTATCATGTAATTATTTTTAATAAAAAGTAAAATTAAACAAAAAAAAAACATAGCACCAATTGTAAGGCGAGACTTCTAGAGCGATGTCAAATGATACATGTAAAATACTTGTGGAAGTATGAATAACAACAATATTGTAAACCATCCCAAAACCTAGTGTCACAGTGTAAGAAAAATCTAAATAACACTCAAAATCTTAGAATACAATCGCAAACATGAAAACTACATGTCTATTTTTGAATAAAATATAAGATATAAACTGGATAAGAGGAGGTCTAAGGTTGACTCTAAAGCCATAGAGTGGCCAAAAACTTATAGTTTCAAAGATCACCACACTATCTACTCTACCACGTGGTGCACTCATGCTTGGATCTGCACCAAAAGGGCATAGTAGGGATGAGTATGGTCTACTTGTACTCAATAGGTATCATAGGTTGACTGAGAAAAGTAGAAAATAAGATGCATAAATACATACAATGAGCACGTCACTTAAAATTAAAAAATATCCCAGATGGTAACTCACACCGTCTACACTTGATACTACTATTAATGGACTAGTGCTTCCTCTATATCTAAGAATCATGGTAGTCGTAATTAAAATATGACATGAAATTAAATATTGTTTAAATATAGCACATAAGAAAGAAAATAGGTACGTAAAAGAGATATAATAGATATGCATCAAATTGAGCACAAAAGTACAACATTGAAGATGCATGATGTATGAAATGCAATAACAATGTAATATGGTTGAAGTTATCGTATAACCTCCATCACTTACCAAGCCTCTGCGTTTCTAGGTAGGACCTAGAAAGGAGGGGTTCATAACCCATCTACTATCTTAATACTCAATCGTAATCTCAATATTCATATCTCCTCTCCAACTTGTGGGCTACGTTAGAGGCTTTTTTAACACTATCTAAAGACTGTCAAAACCAGTGTTTCAATAATGGTACTAATATCTCATGAATATATGTATGATATCAGATTGTAATACTCACAACAAAACTAGTATGAAGATCTCAAAATCCATGAAAAACCATAATTTCATAAAACAATGTACCATTAGAGTGAAATATTCAAGTGAGAAATGCTTAATATCACATTGACCCCAACTAAGGTATTTCTATCATGAAGAAAACAAACAAATGCATACACCAAGCCAATAATATTAGATAGGTCCACACATGGGCCACATGCATTACATATAATCTCAATCACTAACAGTAACAATATAACCCCATATACGAGCACACAACAGTTAGAATATTAATTCCATGTTTATTACCCATACTCGTAGCAAGCTTTTATATAAATATTAACCACCCAACTCAGTCTGAAGATAGTTAAGTCATAACTTACCTCAAAATGCTAAAATCCAATCGTAAAACCTTTCACGCAGAGCTTGTCCCCTTTCAAACGGCCTTGGAATCAACTAAAATATAAAAATAAAGAATCTATACATTAAAAAAACCAATGTACCCAAATTGCTTATTTCTGAATTGGGGTCAAAATAGACTCCTAAAATGGGTTTTTGAAAGGAATGGTAAAATTGGAATTTTAGTTTATAAACACCTTACCCATAATTAAAGGAAGTCGTAGGAGAAAACCCTAGTAAAAATAGAGCTTAGATCAAAGAAAAGCTAATTCAAGCCCTTCGAGCCAAAATCCCCATATTTCACATTTGAAATTACAATTTAACGAGTTTTAAATGACAATAATTTGAGTAAATAATTAAAATAGTGTTTTAGAGAATACCCAAGCTCGAAATGGATGAAATCATCCAAAACCCACAAAACATGAAGCTATGGAAAAATTGAGACGGAGGATTCTTTTATCCTCCCAGTGTTGACTACTAAAGCGGTCCATCCCATTAATGGGAGGCTGCTAAAGTGGTCAAGGTTTGGTTTAGTGATATTTAAGCTACTAGCTGGGCCTCCGCTTCAGCAGTCCTATGGCTGCAAAAGAGTCAACACTAGATAATTGTAGTATCAGTAACTTTGTTAAAATGCAAAGTTGCGGGATTGTCATAACCCAATTTCTTAGATCATGATAGAACCTACTAAAAACCACCAGTAGGTAAGCCAACCTATAATCTAGAACTACTAGTAATGGACTTCCAAGAGAAATGTAAAAAGAATGAAAAAAATGTAATAAAAGATTGAAATACATAAGATAGTCACAATACCTGGTGGAATCAGTACAAGGGCTTCTAATGTAATAAGGTTACAAAATGAAGTGCTAAATTAATATACTAATCCAACCCATCTCTGAATACAACATAGAGACTAGTCTAGAATATAAGAAGAAGAATAACAATGCTCCAAATACCAGGAGCTCACCCTATGTCTCAGAACTTTACCTACTCTGCATTATGAACACAACAACAATGACAACCCATACTATGGTCTGCAGGCTACAGAAGTGTAGTATAAGTACCAAACAAGCGGTACTCAGTAGGCAACTATAGACTTAGCTCCAAAGATAATGGAAATATAATAGCATGTAAGCAAAAATATAAACTACACCCAAATATCCAACAAACTACATAATAAAGCTAATGAGACAATAACGATAAACTATCCTATTCATATCCAAGATACTAACATAATAAGGCTAAGGAGGTATTAAGGATGAACTATCCCATTCTGGCCATACTCTTGACCCTAATCACTATACCATATATCACTGGCCATTATACGAATAAAGAGCAAAAAAAGGATATATATAATAAGTATAAAAAACCAAGAAATAGATATATAACATGAATAAATATGAGGGAGGGATATATGATAATACCATAACTACTATAGATAGATACATCTATAGTGCAAGTAGTACTCATACCAATACCTATCCAACCCCTATAAGGATAATAGATATAGGCTTACTGGTGATAGAAAATGCACATGCAAGAATAAACTCCAAGTCAATAATTCCATAATTGATCCAAGTACAATAATGTAACCTAGTGCATACACCTCCTTTAACTTGATAGCTTATAAAGGTGGGACCTACACCGACCTCTCTTCTTCAGCACAATGGCTTACGGATGAAGAGGCCCCTAGAGGGTTCAGGAGTACCTATATACACCGACTTAGTCCTGATCGATGATTTCTAATAACCATCATCATTATCAGTCCACCAAGTAACATATTAAACATTATACTATAGAATTATTAGTCTCAACTATGCCAAACATGCTAGAAACCTATGGTAAAAAAATCATAAAAGCATAGTAAGTATTTCACCTAAAGGGTCAATTACCCTTCTCGCCCATAAATTCTTAATTTAGGGTTAGTCATGGTGTTCTACCCATAATCATATACTAACATCCTTATCTAACATACAACATATATAAAATACTATTTAAAGAAGAAGAGTAGATAGAAGCCTACCTCGATGCCGAACCATAATTCTTGAAGCATCCATGAATCATCCTTCTTCATTCTACGATCCTAAAATGCCACAACACTATCAAAATAGTAACATACCTATTGTTGGGAGTAAAATGAGACCTATGTTTCTATATTATGGGAAGAGTCAAATTTTGGGCCAAGTATGGGCTTATGGGGCCCAAAAATAAAATCTAAATTTGAACCCATCACGAGTTCCCTCAAAGGACAAGAAATATGGGCTCAAAAGTTGAGAACAAATGAAGCACAAATTGGGTCTAAATTAAACCCTAAAAATTTAGGAATATAAGTCCATATTTCTAATAATTTACCAAAAATTTGGATGGAAATCAATGGAAAAATTAATTCAAAATGACTAAGAAGATTTAGGTCAGTTTATCTTAACTTATGTAGGCAATTTCCCATTTTTTTTGTCTCTTTGAGCTCTTAACTTGGTATAAAAATGGTTGAAGGAATGAAAGAAAATTGGGTGGAGAAAAGGGGATAAAAGGGTACAAATACCTCTAGCTAAAGCGCGCCTACTGTTGAAGCGGAACTCGACTGCTAAAGTAGTCTACCAGAAAGTCACGGGTGCCGCTAAAGAAGCCATAATGGCGCTAAGGCAGGCACTGCTTTAGCAGCTATTGGGCACTACAACACACTACTTTCAATGGGACATGGCGCTAAAGTGAATTATGTTCAATAAAACTCTTAGTCCTAAAGTGGCACAATAAGCACTTAAGCGGACCAATTAGGTGCCACACACCAGATTTTTACCAAGTCCAAAATAGACTTTGATTTGGTGCTTGGGATTTATTTGAAACCCCATGCGTGCAAATAAACTATGCTACTATGCCAAATTTAATATTCCAGACTCAATGGAACCATTGAAACTTTCATCTAAGATTATTTTGACTATGGGGCTCACACTTATAGTTCTATTTTTCACATAAACCATACAATATTCCAAGATGAGTCTGAAAACCTCGAGACCTGAACCAAAAGTATGTCTAGCCTAAAATTAACCTTTCAGAGATTATGGCGCTGTTGGAATTCTAATTTGGGGTTGTCTACAGGGAGTTTGTGTTTGAGAACCAATTCTAAACAACAAAAGCTCGAAAACATAGAAATAAATCTAAAATCCAATCAAATTGTTCGATTACCGAACCAATAATTTTGACAGGTCATAAATGACCTATAGTCACTATAGGAATGATCAAAAAGTCAAAAAATGAATGCTAATTGAGGAAATGACAAAGAGGGTCATTACATAGATCGAGACCTCAACATTCATTCAAAATCTCATGAAGGAAATAATAATATTCTATAAGGAAAATTTTGACATTTCAAACTCAGTGGTGACATCAAATTCTCAAAATGAGGTTGTTTTCATCAAATTGACCCTTGAGATCCAATTTCACAAATTTCCAAACCAAGGGTCAAAATGAGATCCAAGAGCCAAAAATCCCAAAATTAACATTTAGATATGCTAGTGCAGACCATTTTTCCACAATGCATAGAACAACAAATTTTGACAAAAGTCAACTATAAGGCCTTTTTAATCTCTAAAATTAACAAACTCACACAAATCTTTCCAAATTGCATTGGAAATCATGCCAACCATCCCCACACCCTAGAAATATCATGTTGAAACCACAAACAGGG
The DNA here is from genome assembly GCF_002878395.1 of Capsicum annuum. Lineage (NCBI taxonomy): Eukaryota > Viridiplantae > Streptophyta > Magnoliopsida > Solanales > Solanaceae > Capsicum > Capsicum annuum. The sequence continues at coordinate 141,641,276 of NC_061115.1, read as the reverse complement.
GCAAATTGTAAAAAACACATAAAAAGGAGAGATAAACGAAATTAAGTCCTTACAATATCCACATCTAAGAATCTAGTTCGTCCTAGAACTAAAGGCAAGATAAGTACCCATATTAGCAAAAATCTACTACTAAGTACTTTGTATGTCAGACTCGACTTTCCAAGTAGCCTCATCTATTGGATGGTGTCTTACCTGAGCCTTAACCACCAAAATATTTTTAAAATGTAGTCCCCTAACATCCCAGGCAAAAATAAAGACTAGCTCCTCGACAAAAGACAACCTCTCATCTAACTACACTATCCCAATGAATGACATGAGACTCAGTCAGAGTAATACCATATCATGGATATATGAAAAACTGAATGAATGGATGAAAGATCTTGGAGTAATGCTAGCTCATAAGTTATATCCTTAATAGTCCAAAGAATCTCAAATGACCCGATATACCTGGGTATAAGCTTGCCCCTCATTCCAAACCTCATAACGCCCTTTATGGGTGAAACAGATAGAAGAATCGATCACCAACACTAAATATCAAGACATAAAGTCTACGATCCACATAGCACTCCTGCCTAATTTAAGCTTTTTGAAGTCTATCTTGAAAGACCCGAACTTTCTCTCGAGACTCACAAAGCAAGTCCATACATTGAGGTGTAATCTTAGAAACCTCAAATCAACCAATCGAGAATAACAATTCCTAGCATACAAAGCCTCAAAATGTGTCATCTTAATACTAGAATGGTAGTTATTATTATGTATAAACTGCCAAGGCTAATGTTGCTTTCACTGACCTTCAAAGTCCATAATACAAGCATGAGTATATCCTCCAAAACCTGAATAGACCATTTTGACTAACCATCTATCTGTGGGTGAAAAGTTGAGCTAAGATCAACTCAGGTACCAACTCCTCCTATAATACCTTCAAAAAGTGAGAAGTAAAAACTAAACCTCCATCTGAGATAATAGATACTAGTGCACCAAGGAGTTGAACTATCTTACTAACACAAATTCGATCCAACCTTTCAACACTAAATTAAACCTAAATAAGGATAAAATGAGCAGATTTAGTCAATCAATCCATTATGACTCAAACACTATCAGAACCATAAGAAGTATGAGAGAACCCAATCACTGAGTCCATAGTGATCCATTCCTATTTTCACTTGGGAATAGGTAACCTTTGAAGCAAACCACAATGCCTCAAATGCTTGGTATTACCTGCTAACAAGATAGGGAATGAGCTACAAAGTCTGCTACATCCTTTCTCATACCACCCCACTAATAGTGTTATCTCAAATTATGATATATCTTGGTCACTCTAGGATGAATTGAGTACCTAGAATAATGAGCGTCCTCCAAAATCAACCTCACCTAATCACCTACTTTTGACACACAAACATGTCCTCCAATACTCAAAATACCATCAGATTCAAGTAAGGCTTCCTTGGACTTGCCACTTAACACCTAATCCTAAATAACCATCAAACCAGCATCATCAAATTAATAAACCCAGAACTTCTACATCAAATAAGATCTAGCCTCCAAAATGCTAAAACATACCCAGGTGTTGAATTATTAATCCTAGCCATCTATTTAGCCAAAGATTGAACCTCTACGAACAAAGCCTCTCCTGGGTCAAAAAATGTGCCAAGATACCCATGTTAGTTAACTTCTCACTCAAGGCATCTATAACAAATTTAGCCTTGCTAGAATGATAGAAAACAGTAGGATCATAATCCTTAAAAAAATAAAGGAAATAATGCTTCCTAATAGTAAAATCTCATTGATTGAAGAAATACTAAAGGCTACAGTGATCCAAGAAGATCTCACAATAGACTCTATATATATACTGCCTTCACAACTTCAAAGAAAATAAAACCGCATATAAATCCATATATGAGTAGGGTAAGTCTTCTCATGAGACTCTAACTAATGAGCATAAATAATCACCTTACCCCCCTGCATCAACACGACACCTAACTAAACACCTGAAATATAATAGAAAATGGTAAAATCTACGTCTTCCTAGGGTAAAGTCAAGATAGAAGCTAATGTCAATAAATCCTTAAGCTTTTGAAAGCTATCCTTACCAGCATCAAACCACTTAAACAAAATCTTATTCTAAGTTAGCTTGGCCAATGGATTCACAGTAGATGAAAAACACTCAACAAAGCATCAATACTAGCATGCTAAACCAACAAAACTCAAAATCTAGGTAGAAGAAGCTGACCTAGACCAATCATGAACTACTACAATCTTGGACGGATTGAGCATAATACCATGTTTAGTTATGACACGGCCCAAGAAAGAGACAAACTCCAACCAAAATTCACACTTGGAGAACTTGGCATATAATTTCTCATCTCTCAACATCTGAAGTACAATCCAAAAATGCTCCTTATGATCAGCCTCAATCTTAGAGTAAACCAAGATATAATAAATATATACAATGATAAAGACTCGAGGTATGGCAAAAAAACAATTCATCAACTCCATGAACGTGGTTGGGGAATTGGTCAACCCGAAAGACATTGTTAGCCACTTATATTTATGTTTTATAATTTTATAATGACAAACTAATAAGTGAACTTTGAAGGATATTAAAGATCCCTAATGATTAAAAGAGATCTCACATAAAGGACACTGAAGATCTCAAATCATGGGTGGATATCTCACAAGGCAAGGAATATTCTCCATAAGAATTTCATGCTAAATATAAAGCCATATCAAATTTATTGAAGATCCCTAATGATGAAAGAGATCTCACATAAAGGACATTAAAGATCTTAAATCATGGGAGGATATCTACCACAAGGCAAGGAATATTCTCCAACAAAATATCGTGCTAAATATGGAGCCAAATCAAAAGTAGGATATCGCTTAACAAGGCAACAAAAATCATATCAACTGAAAATCCCACTAGATAAGGCAATTGGACTACCTCACGAAAATATCAAGGAAAAGAAAGATCTCACTCCTTACATGGACATATCTAATATGGATATGTATATATGTGAGAAAGAAAAATCACACAAAGTATAAACATATCTGATATGGAAATACCATAAGATGCAAACTTCCTCAATTAAGGAATTAATTCAAATCCTTGATTGAGAAGAAATCTCTTGGGTTTTCTTATAAAGAAAAGCAGTCGAAGACTACAAAAGAGGAAAACTAAAGAAGGACATAGGTTACACAACTTCAAGGATAAAATTCAAAGTCTCTCATTCTTAGTCTTACAAAGCTCTGTAATTTTAGTTTATAATTGTTATATAAATAGTAGGATCGAGTCAACTTTGTAACATCAACTATATCTCAATATTTATAGAGTAAAATAAGTCTTTAGAACTTATTTCCTATCATTGTACTTGAGCTAATCTTTCAACGATCTAAGGAAAATTTGAAACCCAAGGGGATTGGACATAGACACGACATTGGTGTGCTGAACAAGGATAAATCTTTGTGTCATTACTTTAATTTTTGTTACTTTTTTGCTTAACTATTTTGAACTTAATCTATTTGTGAAGTGTTTCGATCTGCAAGAGAGTCGACTATGAAGGGTCAATAGTTGACTTACAGAAGAAAATTTTAGTTCACCCTCTCTTGAATTTCAGATATGACTAATAACTCATAATGACTGTACAGAGTCCAAAAAGCTACCTTTAAAATATTTAAAGCTCTAATCCTCAACTAGTGATACCAAAACATCAAATCAATCTATGAAAATACCTGAGCACCCTGAAATTGATCAAATAAATCACCAATATGAGGAAGATGATACTTATTCATAACAATCAACTTATTAAACTATCGATAATTAATACACATACACATACACATAGATCCATTCTTCTTCTTCACAAATAAAATAGGTCTTCCCCAATGTGATATACTAGGTCAGATAGATCCCTTAGCCAACAATTCCTGCAACTAATCCTTCAATTCCTTCAACTCTACTAGGGCTATCCTATAAGGAGGAATAAATATGAGGTTGGAGACCGATTAAACATTAATACCAAAGTCAATATCATAATTTAGAGGCATACTAGGCAAATCCATTGGAAAGAATCCATGAACTAATAGACAATACAGAAAAATCCAAAAAAGGTGGTGAATCAATACTAGTATAATGAATATAGGCCAAATAAGATAAACATCCCCTTTCTATCAAGCGATGAGCCCTGAGAAAATATATTACTCTATTAGGACTCAAATAAAGCTACCATTCCAAGCTATTCTTAGTACACATGCGAAGCTAAAGTCACAGTTTTGGCATAACAATATAGAACAACATGATAAAGAGCTAACCAATCCATACCCAAGATGACATCAAAATCTACCATAGCTAGGATAATCAAATCTACCTAATTCTCAGCGCCTGTAAAGCTCACAACATAAGATCAGTGCACCTAATCCATCACTAAATAGTCTCTTACAGGGGTAGATACATAGATAGAAATTACAATAGCATAACTAGGAGAATCAAAACCTGAAGTAAAATATGCAGATGCATAAGAGAAAGTCAACCTTAGATCAAATAACTCAGATGTAGATTTTAAACAAATAAGGACGATATTTGTGATAACATATTAGAAGTCTCGACCTTAGGTATAGAAGGTATAGCATAGCATTATCTATATTTCTATAGGAATGGGTAGTCCAATAACCACCACCACAACACACCTCTAGTAGTACCTCTATAATTCTAAGAGTTATCTCTCACTATAGATAAAAGAGAGACGGTTGGGGGGCAATCCTTTGCCATATGGCTAAACTTATCATACACATAGAAACCTCTATGTCCCGCTCAATCTAAGGAGGTATAGTTGAGCTATAATGATACCTTAAGACAATGCTTAACTACTCAAAGTTTCTAAACTAGAGGACCTACTACCTTAACCATTTAAATCTCCCTACACTAATCTTCTATGGTATCCATAGGAACCTCTAAAATCTTTTTCTCGAGGGGTATGACTACTGAACTTACCTTGAGGGCACACTCTCTTAGAGCCTCCCTAAGACGTTCAATGAATCGACTCAGTCATCTTTGCATGATCTGCTATACTATGAAATAATTCCCTTTACACTACCATTCTGGGCAGTAGGTAACTAGAAAGTAGTATCTAATCCCTTTAAGAACTTTTGAATATTGTTTGACTCGATAGAAATAATGGCTACAGAATATTTAGACAAGGCATAGAAATATTCCTTATACCCAACAACAGTCATTAATCCCTACTTTAGGTGATCAAACTTATCTTTCATCTGATCTCTCACACTATAGGGCACAAACCTATTCAAAAATGCCTTAACAAACTAATCCTAAGTCATCTCTGGTGCACTAAGAGGTATACAACTAATAACTGACCTACTCTAATCTTCAGCAATATCTCTCAACTTGTAGGTAGTGTAAGAAACTCCATGCAACTTGAGCGATCTAAGGTTATATAGCTTCTCTCACTAATTAATTATGAATTCATAGGCATCCTCTATCATAGAACCACTAAACTTAGTTGGAGCCAAATGAGTAAATCTCTCAAATATTTTTTGATCCTCAAAAGTGATAACAGGGCCTAAAGTAATAAAAGGCATAGTGAAAATAATAGGATATGATCCTACCTGAGGAGGTAACATAGATAAAGAAAAAACCCCTGGACTTGAAATACTTTACTTGGATACTAGCATAGAAAATGGCACAATACTCAAAGCCTGTAAAATACCATAAGTAGATAAAAGTAACGATTAAGGGACAATACAAAGAACTGAAGGAACACCATAAGTTGTCTCTAGTATAAATAAAGGTACAACACACCAAGTTGGAGGAATCCTAGGTGCACTCAAAGGGACACCATCCAAATGAGTCAGCAAAGAAATCAATAAATACCCCAAGATTGGGGTAGAAGAACTCTGTGAAACCTGAGTAGGACCGATATCTCTAGCATTCTCAACTTGGGCTAAAAGGAGATCTCTATAATACTAACTCTAGAAGGGGTAGATCCTTATGCTCATCTTCTACTTTGAGCCCGTCTGCTACCCTTGACTTATCTCCTAGGCTGGGCTTCCTTATCCAATGCAAACTCAACATTCGTAGCCTCTTGAGATCTACTACCTCACCATCTATATAGAAAAGAGTGAAACTTATTTTAGAATATAGGATATAGAAAAACCCGCGTAATAAGGAAAATAAAGAAATTTCCTAAAGACATCTTATATCCCCTCAAAGATATATATGGATTTCTAGGTACTAATCTGGGAAACTCTACCAAACACTCTATTTTTACACTGATGAGACCAATAAAAATGGCTACTTTGATACTAATTTTTCATGACCCAAAAACTCAGGTCATGATGGTACATATCACTGATAAGCCTTAAAAAGTAAGGTAATTACCTAAATTGATATGTAAAATAAAATCATAGCACCAATCCCAAGGTGAGACTTTTAGAGAAAAGTCAAACCATACATGTATAATACTAGCGAAAGTCTGAATAACAAAACTATCATACATCATCCCAAAACTTGGTGTTACAGTGTAAGAACAATTTAAATACCACTCAAAATCTGAGAATACAACTGATAACTGAAGAAACTACAAGTTTGTCTCAGAATAAAAAATGAGACATAAACTAGATAGAAAGAGGTATAAGGTTGACTCTAAAGGTGTTGAGCTACCAATACCTCAAAGTATCAAAGATCACTATGTGATCTTATCAGCCACGTAGAACACTCGTACCTGGATCTACACCAAAAAAATAGAGTAGGGATGAGTATGATCCACTTATACTAAGTAGGTATCATTGGTTTACTAAGCAAGGTAGAAAATAAGATACATAAATACATACTATAAGAACGTCACCTACAATCAGAAAATATCCTAAATGATAGCTCACCCTATTTCCAATAATAGTTTTAAATATAGTATATAAGCAAAAAAGATAGGTATGTAAAAGAAAAAGAAGAGACATGCATTAAATTAAGCACAAAAGTACAACATTAAATTTGTATAATATATGAAATTAAATAATGATGATAATGATAATGTGATCTGGTTAAGGTTATCGCCTAACCTCCGTATACACCTACCAAGCCTCAGCACTTCCAGGTAGGATCCATGAGGGGTTTGCAACTCGTATACAATCTCAATACTTAATTCCAATCTCAATATTCATATCTCCTCTCTGACTCATGGGCTATGATAGAGGGTTTTGTAAAACAATCTTATCTTGGTCAAAATAAGATTTTCTATATTGATAGCAATATCTCAGAAATGTATGTATGATACCAGAATGTAATGCTTAGAACTATGATATATATATGTATATATGTTATTGCATCTATTTATTTGATTTCGATTTAAATTGATGGCATTATTTTATCTTTTACCTAGTTACATGCTATAGTTTACCCTGCTAACTATTTTTACACACTGTATCCCCATGTGATGTAGGAACCAGCCATACTGCTATCCCTCTGGCTCAGTGACTTGGATTCGGGGGAAACTTGGAGTAAAATTAAGGTGGTGAGCTTCCATACTCCAGAATACTATATTTCATGCTATGGACTTCTTTTCATTTTTATTATTTCACTAGATTTGGTTTTGGCTATGGTCAGGGGAATGTCCTGATTGAATGTTTCTTGATTCTTCTTAGAGGCTTTGTCAAATAACTATGAGCATGAGAGTTGATGGTATTAGTGTCAACCTTGGTATTGGTATTGGTATTAGGATTGGAAATAGTTGGTTAATTGGTTGCAAATTTTGACTCTAGTTTTGAGCATACTATCATGTCTTTAAATTTATATCACCTTATCTTGTTATATGTTTGAAATTCATCTAATAAGTGGTGTAGGGTGGTTAATGGTGGGAGATTAGGGGTGATCTCTCATTTGGGTTTGACTTGGGATACTCGATGAGACTAGGCCCTGGTTTAGGTCGTGTTAGCATTATAGTTGAATGAGGTTAAGGATTATGAAAAATTAGAATAGAAAATTTAAAGTGAAGCCCTAAGATATTAGCTATTGGAGTTGAAACATTGATATGTTTTGATAGGGAGTTGTGTAATTAAAATAAAGAAAAATGCATAAAAGACTAAGCAGGTGTGATAGAGAATACTCTCTACAATGTATTTGTGAAGGAACTTAATAAGATAGGGAAAAAAAGAGATGTGTGTAGATGGATTTGGTGGAAATTGGTTGTTAATAGAGAGATCTTTATGTATAATGTGACTCATTGAAGCGCTTAGGGAAGATAGTCACTATTCCTGGCCAAAATAGTTCCTACCCATCCCCTAGTTTAGATTAGTACCCTCAAAGTCCTATTTGATCCTGGTCCTTAACATTCTTATATTAGTGGAGTACTACACTAAGGGAAATCCTATGGTTCATCTTCTGTGACTTGTGAATTATTTGTGAGAGTGAGCGAAATTTGGTTCTTACACCCAGTCTTGTGATAATTGCATCTCTATAAGTGAATAAAGGTAACTCTCTTGGGGTGAGGGCACATATTTAATGATAGTTAGGTGACTCTTATGATCTCTTTTATTGAGTAATATGCATGAGTTTTCCAACTTTGTAAGTCAATTCCTGAGGCTAGGATGTTTTAAGGTAGTGTTCATAAGCTTTCAGTTGTATAGGACTTTCTTGTGTGCGAAACTTGCTATCTATGTAGTTGGTATATTTCTATCTTGAGTGTCTTTCTTGTAGTAGTAGTATTATAATATTTTTCATGGTCTTGATGCTTAGAGAAAATTTATTTTAGGACCAACAAGGCTTTAAGTGTGGGGTGATGATCTTAGGGTGATTTATGCACCTAAGTGTTGTTATCAAGGCTTACTTAGCATAGTTTTTAGGACTTCTCTTGTACTTATTGAGTTAATTTTTGGATAAATGAGAATATAAGTGTTTATGGTATGTTTCTAATGTTTAAGGTGTGTTAATAATGAGTTTTGAGTCAAAAACATTAAGTTAAAGTTCAAATGAGAAAACTACTATTCTTAGCTTGAGTTATATTCCTATATAGTTCATTGTGTTGGATTTTATGTGGTTTTGAGCTCTAGCTTGTGGTGTTTGATGTTATAGGATTATTTGTGAGTTGATCAATATGATAAATGTATGATATAAAATCTTTAAAACAAGAGTAAAAGTCATCACAACGCTTGGACTTTTAGGATAAACACATTTGATTAAGCCTGACGTAATTTGGAATTTTTGAACACATTGGCATGACACGCCACCTAGATGGCGCAATACTGAAATATTACACCCTTGGTGAAATTCTATTTTTTTTTCAAGTTATCGTCCATGATTCAATGTTACACATATCCTAGTCCACATGATAAGGGCGTGGCACATTGCTATGTTAAAAACAGATAACTTAGTCCTACTATAAATAGGACACTTAAAGTCTTATGTTACCACCTTGGATAACCTTAGGGATTGAAAATATGCTGGAGAAGGATTAAATTAGGGTTTTTATTCATTTACTTTAGTTTGTTATGAATTATAACATGAATTCATCTATTTTGATTACGTGTATGTCCATGAGTGGCTAAACACCCTTTTCCGAGGTTAAGGCAGAGAACATCATTACTCTTGGTATGAATTGATTTGGTTTTGGTTATTTATAATTATTGATTATTATCATATCCTTTTTATCACTGTCTTAATGATTTGTATCCCTTAGAATACATGCTTAATTCTATTGTGAGCTCAAAAGGATATACGATAGAATAGAACGTGGGATAGATGGAATAGGATCATAATTTTTCAATTGAATGAAGTTATGATTTGTAATTAGGATGGGAATATACCTAAGTTCCCTATTTATTTCAATTAAGAGATGAATTATGAGTGCATTTAACTTAGTGCTCACATACCCGCTCAATGATGTAGTTGTGAGGCTAAGTTGGATAGTTGATTAGAGGTTCGAAAGACTGTAGTCATAGTATCAATCCTATAAACCAACAACAAGGATAATTACCTTAACCAACGATATTATATAGCTGATTATGATTATTCGTAGTGCCTTAGACCTGGTATTTTCCCCATAGTTGTTCAAAACCTTTAATTTACCGCTTTGTTTTAGTTTATGTTTAGTTATAAGTATCAAACTCTTGTGATTATATTAGCACTTATCCAATCTTAAAAGCTGAATTAATTTTTGAAAGTTGCTTAATACAAGTCCCTTTAGGATTGATAATTGGCTTTTATAAGGCAATTTTACTACTTGCTGGACCACGTACACTTGCTTTTGCACTTGGGCGCAACGGCTGCCACCTGTCCTTCTGCTTTAGTGACACCTGTATGCTATAGTGGTCCTATGGCCACTAAAGCGATGCACCAAATGATTATTATATTAGCAACTTTGGTAAAATGCAAATTTGTGGATAAAGCCCTTAAAATTCTTTCAAAATCCCTTGATGGAAAAGAAAATATACTACTAGACTAAATTTGACATTTTCACGTCAATGGCGACATCAGATTCTCAAAAAGATGTTTTTTTCACAAAGTTGGCTCTTGAGACACAATTTCACAATTTTTTGAAGCAAGGGTCAAAATGAGATCCAAGAGTCATAAAGTTGAACAAACTATGGTACCAACCCAAAATCAACGTTCCGAATCTACAGGCATTGTCTATTCTTCATCTGACATACATAATAATAAATGTTGATCAAAATCAACTATAAACCCTTTTTAACCTCTAAAATCCACAAACTTATACAAATCATTTTGAATTGTAGCGGCAACCATGCCAATCATCCCCACACCCCAGAAATATCTTGTAGCAACTACAGGGAGGGGTAAAAGGTCAAAATACATGAAAAAGAGAGATTCATATAATTAAGTCCTTACAACTTGCCCTTAAAACCATCCAGGCTCAAATGCTACTTGTCTATGATAGTGTGTTATTTTTGCACTTTTTGATATTCAACATACTTTGTCCTTCGTAAGGGTGTACAAAAGGTACAACTGAAGTGTTAAAGTATTGCTATACAATGATACATTTTGTCGGTGCTGCTTCGAAAGTGTAGAGAGGTGCATGAATGAGTGTAGTGTTTCCCTCCTCCGAGGAACCAATGTTTTCCCTTAGTGTTTCCCTCCTCCGAGGAACCAATCTTTTCCCTCTTAGAATATGATCTTTATTTGAGCTACTTTCCTTAATACCATCTATGATATCCTTGCCCTTATCATCCCTATAATGCTTAGAAACCATTTGGGTCTTTCACCCTCTCAAATCATGACCCCTTACTATTCTCCAGGTGAGAGAAGGTGATTTAGTCTATTTATTAGAGACACACTGCATTCGGTGCTTTCTTGAACATAAGAGTATCAATAGGCTCGGCCCATGTTACAAATTAACATATTTGACAATTTTTGGTTATGGATCTCTAAGAAAATTGATGCATCACTAATTAGATCGTTGATGCTAGTGACTATTAGAAAAATCCATGGAATTCTTGGGTGTAAGTCGATGAAATAGAGTGGGTAATCAATGACACACTGATCGATCATGCAATATTCTTTAACTCTCGCTGATTCTCTAAGGCATCATTGGCTCATATGTTACTTAGTCAACCAATCAGTAACATTCGATGAAAAAGGAAGAACTTTGGCAATGCACCACACAGTTTTGTGCATCGTTGAGTTTCTCACCCTATCCCTGAATATTTATCTTCCCCAAGATCCAAATCACGACCTTTGGTCTATTATGGCAAATTTTAGAACTTTTCAACTATGGGTACTTAGACTTTCCCAGGTTTTGGTCTGCACGCAATGATATAGCAATTTTTCCCTTAAGAATGACTTTACCCAATCTATCATTAAGTAAAATTAGTCCATTAAAATATCAATCCTATAGTAATATCGACTATTTACTTCTAACCCAAAGAAAAAACAAATAAAAACAATGCTAAAAACATCCATTGTGAACACTTAAGAATTAATCATGAACTAAAAGTAAACATTATGTGTATATTAAAGTACAAAAAATAGATTAATCTATATATGAATCATGAATTCAACATAAAAAAACTGTGAACACTCAATTTATCAACAATAATAACTGATATTTAAAAAAGATTTAACTCCAACCTTTCAAGTATTATGAAGAAATTAGCAAATAACTTGAAGAACAAGAATTTGAGATGTTGTGTGATGTTGGTATAGAGATTCAAAGAAGTGAAATGTGTGTGTTCAAGAGTTGATGAAATGAGAGAGTGAATAGAGAGATAAGAAAATGAGGAAAATGAAAGAGGTTTGAATAAATACCAAAGGTCAAGGGTTAATGGAAAGTCAAAATTCAAAATTCAAACCATCACTTAAAAGCCCAACCTATTTGGCTTTTCAATTCTTTTGTGAAATGCATCAGTGATGCACTGATATAGGGATCTATTGTTGATTTAGAAAGTTTTTGGACCGTACATCTTTACATTGGCAAAATAAATTAGCAATAGCGGTATGTCACTAATAACATCGATGATGCACCATTTTGGAACTACCATCTCCAATTATAATATATCATGCTTATTTGGGAAACCCCTTCGGTAAAGGACTTCAACGATACACTAATTTTCTCAGTGGATCACCAAAGCCTCCTTACTGGAGCTTAGCACAGGAATATCCAACTTTTTCTTCTCCAACTTGGCTCATATAAAAAATCCAGTATTTCAATTCCATCTTTCACCTACATAAGTCAATAAACATTATTTAGAATGACAAATTAAACTTGGGTTTCCACCCTAGAATTTACTTAGTTATCATCATGGCATGATGTTATCCGTCATTTATCTAGCATCATCGAGGTAGATCACCCACAAGTGACATGACCCAAACCTAATCCAAATAGTCATCATAGCTTTTGATTCCATCATTCGATGGCAACACATGGAGAATTTAGTTTTGCACATATTTACGGCCTAAGTGTATGCATGGGGAAGTCATTGTGGGCACTAAATAGAGCAATCCTGTGTGTGAAAGGCTGTGTAGGGGATTGCCTTGATGCCCAAAAGCTACAAGTGTTGAAGAATTAACCACCCGCTATTTGGAGCATTGAAGATGCATCTATTCATTAGTGTCTTCACACACAAAGACTGCCCCTTCATTAAGGGTGTCTTGGTAATTTTATTCCCTTCCTCGACACTCCATGGGTGCCCCTTTCTTATTAAGGGTAGTTTAGTCTCTTTACTTTGTAATAGAATATAAATGACTCATTTTAGGTGTCATTCATTAGTTGATGAATATGGATGATTAAAATTACCATTTTTATTCCCTTGGGAGAGAGTGAAAATTATAACTAGGGTAGCACTTAGTATGGAATCACTAGTGTTGCAATTTGGCTTAGAAACGTTTGTGCTTGAGTGGTGGATTCTCTCTTGTGTCTATGTAAGAGTGTGGAGTTGTTATTATTAGTTGTAGGGTTCTAAAATTTGATACATCCTTTAGTTCCTATCTTTTGTTGTAGTGTATGTCTCACTACCTATCCTTTTATTTATTGTAATCATTTGAATGTTTGTTCCTTATTCTAGTGAAAATTGTTGGTTGTTGTTTCTTTTGTATTATTGTTCATATTATTGTCTCGTGTAGTTGTTGATACCATGGTGTTGTTCTTCTATTTGTGGGCTATTTCATATCATTTGGTATCAGAGCAAGGATTGATTTAGTTCCAACAAAATAAATCTTGGGCTTGTTACTTGAAAAAATAAAAAAAGTGTTGAAAATTTTTTTTAAAAAAAAGAATCTGACCCATTTTTAGTGTTTTGGTTGAAATTTGTATCTTAGATTTGGGAGATTTTTATGTGTTTTTTCTATTTATAGTGTTAGAATCTTGTTTCCTAAAACTAAGTGAGTCTACATCTGAATTTTGAGCCATTTCTGAGTTGTTCTTGAAGTTTGAAGGTTGCTGTTTATTTAGGATTGGTGGATCGAAAATGTGTTGTTTATGTTTGTTTTTGAGGGTTATAGCTTGAACATTTATTGTTGTTGTGTGGGAGTTGTAACGTACATCTATAACTCTAATTTAGAAGGTGGTGTTATTGGTGTTCTTCACCATCTTTATGTCTTGTTGAAGAAGAGTCTTCAAAGTTGGTTGTTTGATCTAAAACCAAGTGGAAAAAGGTGTTTTTTTTCTTGAAAAACCTAAGTCCAAGGCATACAAAAGAAAGAAGGGAACATAGGGGTTTTCTAAAAGGGGCCTTACAAAAAGGATGCAATATCTTGTCTTACAACAAATCCCAAGACATCCAAAAGAGGAAAGAAGACAGGCTTTCAAAAAGGTGTTAGTCCAAAAAGGTGAAAGGTAGTCAAACCTTTTGAATTTGAAAAAAATGCTCAAAATCTTGTTGTTTTCCTCCCAAATCTGAACTCCACTCATACTTAGTTGAAAATTGATCAGTACAAATTGAAAAACAAAAAAAATTCAAATTTCAACAACTCCCAACGCCAATCCAAATCTTCCATGTGGCTGCCACATCATCATTCTTTAAGAACCGACTTAAGGGTAAAAATTTCAGATTTCTTAGTTTATTTTTCTTCTTCCTTTAGGTTCATTTAATGATTTTAGTACTAATTAAAAAGCTAGTAATCACCTACTAGGTTGTAAGTTAGTTTTTAGTTCGTTATTATCGTGTTTCCGTTTCTTGTGTGCTTTTATATTTTGATTCGTTGTAAATCTTTGGATCAAGTCTGAATAAGATTAAATTTGAATCTTTCAAATGGAAATCCACTCTGGACAAGAGTAGAACTCACCCCTCAATGTCTCATGGAGTACAAGCAACTTACAACACTTATGAGACCAAGTGTGAGGTGTCCAAAGAGAGAAGAGTGTGAGGATACTTTTGAGCTAATTATTTTGTTATTTTTATTTTTTTTGTCTTTCTTAGGAACCATGGGTGATACTTTCAAGGCCACTTGTGAAGATTTCAAACGGAACCTTAAAAAGATACGCCAATTGATATTGACACTTAGGCCACTAAATCTAAATCATCTTGTCGAAGAACCACTTAACCAAAGGCTCCATTGTGATGAGAGCTTCTCAAAGGAAAAATTGGGCTGCGACGAAATGCACGAAGGTGAAGATCATAACTCATGTGTGTTACAAGGTAAAAATTCTATCTTTTACACTCCTACAAATTTAGAATATTGTGATGTGGCTAGTAGTAGCAAAGTGGATGTAGTTGGTTTGCCTGGAGGAGAATTTCATGATTCTTACTTTTGTGATACTCTTAGTGTTGCTAAGTTGCATGAAGAACAAATTCTTATTGTAAGTATGCAAGAACTAGTTGATCCTATAGATGACAAAATTGATTCTTCTCATAATAATGAATTGAGTCCACCTAGTGCTAGAACTTGTAACTTGAATAGGGTCCTAATGACAAGTGATGAGAGTATTCACAGACTATTTGACCCTTGTGAAAACCAAGGTAAGTAAATGTCGATATGGGAGCTTCCCATAACTAGTGGCGGTGTGAATGATGATCAACTTACTCCTAAATGTAGTTCAATACTGGAGCATCTATGTGGTGTTCTTGATGAGTCTCAAGTTAGTGATGATGTTGATAGAGTTAATCATAATATTGTAAAAGATTCTTTGAGCCTATTGTGTGATGAAATCCTTATTATTCGTTGTTCTCATAGGAATCATGAAAATGGGAATGATATTGAAGGTATAGCTTGTCTTGAAGGAAATAACCTATTTAAAAACTTACTATTGTGTTACCGCATTCCTCTTAAAAATGGAAATCTCTACTTTGAAGATGAGAGTACTCTTAAGGAAAAGGAATATGAGGTCTTGGAAAGGAATAATCACTTGGGTGATAATCATTTTTATTTGATTGAATCCTTAAGAAACCCAATAAGTGATTGCTCCTTGACAATCCCACGCATGTTTGATGATTATGAGGATGACTTGTTTGCTTCTTATGGAGACTTAAGTAATAATCCCTTGTACTTTGATGGTGATATGAGTTTATTTGAGGGCTCTTCCCTAAAAGGAGAAAGTGTTTATTTCTTGGAAACTAATTCTTCTTCTATTATGTGTGACCTTATTATTGAGACTACTCACGATGATAATGTTAAAACTATTCGTGAGTACATACATAAGGATACTTTAGTTGAGGTTGACTTGAGTGATACATTTCTCTACTCTCTATTTTCTCTTGATGATATATATGATATTGCAGAGAGTATGCCTTATAGTTTATGTGAGTCCTATAGGGAAAGAGAGTGTTTTATAGACCCATGTCTATGGCCACTCTTTCCATTTAACCCATATTCTGGATATAGATATGATGATATTGGCACACCCAACTTGTTGCTTGGTCTACATGGCATGAAAGTTTGAATAAGGATGTTGGTATCCTTCCATATAATGGAAAGTCTTTCTTAAGGACTCACTAACCACTTGGGGGACCAATATTATGCAAGGAAAGAACTCCAGCAAAGAGGAAGGGTCTTTAAATAAGGGGGTCCATGAAACGCTCCAAGAGAGTTCACTATTGTGTGTTTCCATTCTTGATCAAGGTTTTATCACTTGCAGGTCAAGAAGAGAGTATTCTCTTAAAACTACTTCGGATAAGGTCTGCTTATGTAATACCCTTCTTCTATCTATGTGTAGAGATGGTGACCTCCATAGCCTACTTCTTTGTATATTTTTCAATAGATTTCTAACATTTAAGACGGAGGATCCTTGGCTATATTTAAAGTGTGTACCACCTTGGCATGATGATGTTATTTATTGTACTAATTCTAACCCTCATATCATATGGTTGTTGTGCTTGTTTGTCCTTTCTTTGATTTTGCAAGGTGTGGATTCAAGGTCGAATCCTTTTGAATGAGGGGAGGATAATATGATCCAAATATACATCATAGCTTTTGATGCCATAATTTGAGGCCAACACATGGAGAATCCAGTTTTTGAGACATTAAAGACCTGAGAGTGTGCATGGGGAAGTCATTGTGGGAACTTAATAGAGCAATCCCGTGTGTGAAAGGTTGCGCGGGGTCTTGCCTTGATGTTCAAAAGCTACAAATGTTGAAGAATCAACCACCCAAAGTTTGGAGCATTGAAGATGCATCCATTCATTACTGTCTTAACACACCAACACCCCCCCCCCTTAAGGGTGTCTTGGTCATTTTATGCCCCTCCTTGATACTCTATAGGCGCCCCTTTCTCATTAAGGGTAGTTTGGTCTCTTCACTTTGTAATAGCTTATAAAGAGACTCATTTTAAGTTTAGTTCATTCATTTATGAATATGGATGATTGAAAGAACCATTTTTCTTCTCTTTAGAGAGAGTGAAAACCATAACTAGGGTAGTACTTAGTGTGGAATTAGTAGTGTTACAACTTGGTTTAGAAATGTTAGTGCTTGAGTGGTGGATTCCATCTCTTATCTATGTAAGAGTGTGATGTTGCTATTATTGGTTGTAGGGGGTTCTAGGATTTGATAAATCCGTTAGTTCCCATCTCTTGTTATAATGTATGTCTCACTACCTATCCTTTTATTTCTTTTAATCGTTTACGTGTTTGTTCCTTATTCTAATGAAAATAGTTGGTTGTTGTTTCTTTTGTGATATTGTTCATCTTGTTGTCTCGTATTGGTTTTGGTGCCGGGGTGTTGTTATTTTGTTTAAGAGATGTTTCGTGTCATGATGTGCATCTCATGTCCAACAAAGACCGGAGATCACTCCCGATACCTAATCCAAACAACCAACATATATCCCAAGTCGGATGTATTTCGAACAGATAACAAGATCAAGATCATTTAAAATGTAATGACTTTGGGCTAGGTCTATAACCAATACCAACCCAACCAATTCAACTGTCCAAACCAAACTAACAAACCCCAAAACAATAACCAAATCCATATCCATTCGACAAGAACTCAAGTCCACAGTTTGTCCATACAAAGCCTCTAAAGCAAACCAAGAATAACCAGTCGAGACATGTCCCCGACCATAGAAAAAAACAATATCCAAGTCTAAAGCAATAATTATAGAAGAAACCAAAAGCGAGAAATAGAGCCTTCCTTAGTATGGAAGCTCACCACTTCAAGTCAACTCAACCTATCCCCGAATCCAAGTCACTAAGCAAGAGGTGTGATAGTATGACCAGTTCCTGCATCGCGTAGGGATACAATGTCAGAAGACGGTTAGCAGTTGGAGCCCTAGCACGTAACTCAAGCATAAGGAGCCAACAGTTCAGAACCAATCAACCAATGCGCAAAACCAATGCAACACATACATATACATATCTACGATGTCGGGATAGGGAACAAGATTAGCATGAACTTTGAAAACATTAACATGGACTACGTAGCATGGCTGTCATATAGCAAGGCACCCATGGTCTATATATGCCCAATTCTCTACTAGAAGGAAGGGCCCCAATGCGTTTAGCTGCAAGAACCAGAGAACATCCATAACCGTATATGACTATATAGGGGACTTAAACCTCCCGACATATTCAAGGTGAATTATGCAGCAATGTATACAATATGGGGGACTCTAACCTACCATTCATGGACTCAAACTTTCCGATCATATTGACACCCACACCAGCTAGCATGATTTTCAATGTTAGTCTTTCCGACTCCACTTTCACAGCCTGGCTACACATACTGCTTTAAGGGCCAATTAATACATCCATTACACAAACACAACCATTTAACCAATTATTTACCAAGGTACCCTATTGTTATCGTCATACCAACACCACTTGCAAGCACACCACATGCCATTGCCATTATTATTCAATTGTTCATTTTGGGACTCGAACCCATTGTCTAACAAAGACAAAAATTCAATTCAATGTGTTGGGACTCAAAAACATTTAGCCATTTAAACCACCAAGGTTACCATTTAAATCAATATATAGCCACAAGGTCCTCACAAAACAATTTACCAATGATTCACAATCTTTAGGCTTATTCCTTAGTTCAAATCAATATTCAATATATGACTAGTTTGTTCTCTTAGATATTTTGACAAACAGGTTGTGGGCATACAATTACCAAGGACAAAACCAAAGTAAAACCCATCAAGTTTAGGGTTAACCATGACCCAATTGTTAAACTACAATTACCAAGAACCCACATGTGAAAAATCATTATTAAAACATGTATATTCACAATTTAAACCAAGAGTAATAAATATACAACAATATGCAACAAAACCCTCAGCATTGATTTACAAAACCACCATTAATGATTCATAAAAAAAGATTTAAACACATGATTTTCATGAATTAACATTGAAGGAATAGTCACATGCCTTATTCAAAATGTTTAGAGAGATTTTGGTCTTTTATCCTCTAGATGAACACCTTGGAGAAACCCTAGCCCAATCTTCTTAAGAGCCTTTAGAGAGTGTTTTAAGAGTGTATTGATCTTCTAAAGTGAGTAAAGAGAGGCCCAAAGGTGTTATAGGATGTGAGGTCTTAAGGGTTTGGGATGAGAAATGTCTAGAATACCCTCAACTTAAAAGCTGTAAAAGTAACGCAGGTGGGTACGGTTTGGACCCCTCACCCGTATCCAATCATACGAGTAGTATCCTAAACTCGTACCTTAGGCAGAAAGTTGGACTACAATTCTCTCCAACATATAACTTTATGGCCTAACTCGTATTAACATCATACGATCGGTACCATATAGTCGTACCCTAGGTAGTACATGATCAAGAATTCACATTATTTAACATACGAATTGGGATCCTAAGTAATCATCTCAACATACGACTAGTATGCTTGAGTCGTATGGTTCCTAGAGAGTTCAAAAACATAAGAAATTTCTAAGGGTAAAACTCAGGGTGTCTCAATTCTCCCCCAGTAGGATCATTCGTCCTTGAATGTCGGGTAAAGGAAAGCACAAGCACGAGTTAACACATTATTACCCATCAAACTTCCCTTTAACAAAGTTAGAAAAAAAAATACATTAAGGAATCACCATTATCCTTAACCAAGTTAGAAAATAAAGATGTTAAGATGAACACATACCTTAAGCACGACTGTTCAGAATGGAGAACAAATTCAGATACTTGGACTTTATGTCTTGCTCCGCTTGCCAAGTAGCTTTTTCAACCTTGTGGTTCCTCCAAAAAACTTTTACCAAAGCCACATCCATTATCCGCAACCAACGAACTTGATGATCTAAGATCTCAACTGGGAATACCTCTTAAGATAAGGAATCCGAAATACCTAACCCTTTAAAAGAAACAACCGTGGAAGGATCACCTACAAATTTCATCAACATAGAGACATGGAAAACCAGATGAATGGAGCTCAAACTAGAAGGAAACTCTAACTCATAGGCAATATTACCGACCCTCTTCAGAACTATATATGGACCACTATACCGGAGACTGAGCTATTCCTTCTTACAAAATAGCATTACCCTTTCCATGGAAGATACGTTCAAGAACACCCAATCACCAACCTTAAGCTCCAACACCCTACACCTCACATCCGTATAGGGATTTTGGTGACTTTGGGCAGATTTAAACCTATCACAAATTACCTTCACCTTTTCTAAGGCTTGGGTATCAAAAATCAAGGTAAAAACTTACCCTCACCAACCTCATACCACCTAATGGGAGAACGACATCTCCTACCATACAATGCCTTAAAAGGAGCCATAATAATACTAAAGTGATAACTATTATTATAAGCAAACTCTATAAGAGGTAAATAGTCAACCCAACTACCACAATAATAAATCATACAAGCATGAAGCATATCTTCCATTGTTTGAATAGTCATCTCCGATTCTCTAGCCAATAAAGGGTGGAAAGTGGTACTAAGGCACACCTTAGTTTCCAAAACTTTTTGAAATAATCGCTAAAAATGAGATAAGAACGGAGTACAACGATCTGAGATGATATAAATAGGAGCATCATTCAACTTCAGGATCTACGTAAGATACAACTTGGCATAATCCTCAGCCGAATAACTAGTCTTCACAGCCAAGAAGTGAGCGGACTTGGTCATCCTATCTATAATGACCCAAATTAAATCATATTGATTCTGAGACTGATAAAGATCGGTATTAAATCCATAATAATTACCTCACACTTCCATTCGAGCAACATAATTTCTTGGTACAAACCTCTGGGTCTCATATGCTCAACTTTTAATTATTGACACACAATGAACTTAGCCATATCTCACTTCATATTATTCCGCCAATAGACCTCCTTATGGTCATGATACACTATCGTAGAACCAGGATGAATAGCATAACACAATCCATAAGCTTTGACAAAATCATTTCCCTCAATCCATCGACATCGGGGATATATAACCTACTTTGG
Organism: Capsicum annuum; assembly: GCF_002878395.1. Taxonomy (NCBI): domain Eukaryota; kingdom Viridiplantae; phylum Streptophyta; class Magnoliopsida; order Solanales; family Solanaceae; genus Capsicum; species Capsicum annuum. The sequence continues at coordinate 141,619,980 of NC_061115.1, read as the reverse complement.
GACCTCAAGATACCATCACCACCAACCACAGAGTCAATAATATTTTATTGACCCACATTTCTTTAAATATTAATCAATTCAGAATCAAACATTAGCTTTTCCTTTATCTCAATGACAAGAGACAACTGCGATACCTTATGCACAAATACACCACCATTCATAGAGTCTGTGAGATGAACCCTAAGGTTACCCAAATCATAATTGTCCCTCACCAACTCCTAATTATCCTCATCCATATGTCTTGAAGATTGATGGATAACTTTCTAAGAGTATCAACAACTGTGTTAGCTTTACCAGGATGGTAATGGAGACTCATATTGTAGTCCTTCAGTAACTCAAGCCACCTCATTTGCCTGAGATTTAACTCTTTCTGCGTAATAAAATATTGTAGGCTCTTATGACTAAAAAAGATTCCAACATGAACCCCATAAAGATAGTGATACAAATCTTCAACACTAGTACCATCGCCAACAACTCAAAATCATGAGTATGGTAGTTCTTTTCATGAACTTTCAACTGCCTAGAAGCATAGGCCACTACCCTACCATGCTGCATCAACACACAACTAAGCCTAACATGAGAAGATTCAAAATAAACTAGAATCCATCATTACCCTTACGAAGGGCCAAAATCAAAGTTAGATTCAAATTATCCTTCAATCTCTCGAAACTTCACTCACAAGCATCAGACCATAAGAACTTCACCTTTTTCTTGGTCAATATAGTCAATGGGGTAAATTTTTTTTCCAAAAATCTCCTATAGTAACTCGTTAAACCCAAGATATTTTGAATATGGGTTAGAGTTCTGGGTCTAGGCCACTTCTTAACCACTGCAACCTTTTGTGGATCCACCACAATCCATTCAAAAGAGATAACACGACTAAGAAAAGTCACAGCCTTCAACCAAAACTCATACTTTGAGAACATGGCATACAATTGCTGATCCTTAAAGGTTTCCAACACAACACAGAGGTGATCGACATAATCCGCCTTACTCTTAGAGTATACCAGAATATAATCTATGAAGACAACAATGAAAAAATCCAGAAATTGATGGAAGACCCTATTCATAAATTCCATAAATGTTGTTGGAGTATTGGTCAACCCTAAAGTCATAACTTGGGAATTATAATGACCATATCGGGTCCTAAAGGCAATCTTACGAATATCTACTTCCCTGATATTAAGTTGATGATAACCCAACCTAAGATCAATCTTAGAGAAACACTTTACACCTTAAAGCAGATCAAATAAGTCATTGATCTAGGGTAGAGGAAACTTATTCTCTACAGTCACCTTATCCAACTAACGATAAGCAATACAAATCCGAAGGGAACCATCCTTCATACACACGAACAACACATGATTTCCCCAAAAAGACACATTAGGATTGATAAAACCTTTATTTAAGAGGTCCTTCAATATCTCCTTAATTTCCTTCAACTCAATTGAAGCCATCCTATAAAGAGGGATAGAGATATGACAAGTGTTCGATACAAGATCAATCCTAAAATCATTTCCCTATCGGGAGGAACACCAGGAAGATCATCAGGGAAAGCCTCTAAAAACTCATTAACCACAAAAATGGATTTTAGAGAAGGACCTTCCATAAATAATACAAACAGCCTTTGGAAATTGACTTTTTGATTCTAAGATATAAGATGAACCATCCCTTAGGAATTAAAGAAACCCCATTCTATACATGACTAGCGCATTGGGAAACTTAAATATGACCTTAAGGGTCCGACAATCTAGGGAATCATAGCACGAGTGAGACTAGTCCATTCCAAAAATAACATCAAAATCAACAATATCTAACTCTAGCAAGTTTACTAGAGTTTCTCTACTACCAGCAGCTAGAATACACCCTCTACAACTCTTCTGATAACCATAGAGTCTTCTACTAGGGTAGAAACTAAAAATGAGTCCCACAGATACTCAGGACCAAAACTAAAATGCAAAGCCACAAATAAGGTATTTAAGAAAGAGGGGAGCCTAGATCAACTAAATAGTACACATTATGGAAAAAGACTTTTAATGTACCAGTAATAACAACCATAGATGCCTCATATTCCTGACGAGTAGCAAGCACATACAAATTATTCTGGCCAGTGCCAGAGCTAGTAATAATACTCTTTAATGTAGGAGTTGAAGAAGAGGCAAAAGAAACTTTATTTTCCCCAGAAGCAACCCTAAAGGGATAATCCCGCTTCATATGACTAATTTGACCATACTTAAAATAACGGTTCCTCTACTTATCACACTAATCTTAAATCTCCAAGTCATTTACACCCGCATCAACTAGTATGGTTTCCAATATTAGTCCTTTGGACTCTACTTTTATGGACCGACTACACATCCCGCTTTAAAAACTATTTAAAACATCCATTACACATACACAAACATTAAATAAATTACTTACCAAGGCACCCTATTGGTATCGTCATACAGACACCACTTGTAATTACACCGCATACCATTACTATTATTAATCAATCATTCCTTTAAGGACTCGAACCCATTGTCTAACAAAGATATAAATTCAATGTGTAGGGACTCGAACCTATTTATCCAATTAAACAACAAAGGTTACAATTTAAATAAATTTATAGCCAATAAGGCCCTCATAAAACTAATATGCGACTAGTTTATTCTCTTAGACATTTTCGGAAACTAGTTGAGGGCATACTATTACTAGGACCAAACCAAAGAAAAAACCATCAAGTTTAGGGTTAACCATGACCCAACTATGAAACCAAAATTACCAAGCACCAATATGTGCAAAACCATCATTAAAATATGTATATTCACAATTTAAACCAAGAATAAACAATACTCAATAATATACAACAAAACCCTCAACATTGGTTTTCAAAAAAACCATTAATAATTCATAAACAAAGATTTAAACATATGATTATCAGAAACTAAGAATTAAGGAAAAGTCACATCCCTTATTCATGAAGATTAACGGGGATATTTTGCTCTTTAAGCCTCTAGATAAACACCTTTAAGAAAACTTAGTCTAATCTTCTTAAGATCCTTTAAAGAGAGTTTTAAGAGTGTTTTGATCTTCTAAAGTAAGTAATAAAAGGACAAAAGGTATTATAGGAAATGGGGTCCTAAGGGTTTGGGGTGGGAAATGTTCAGAATATCCTCAGCTTAAAAGTTGTAAGAATAATGCAAGTAGGTAAGGTTTGGGCCCCTCATCCGTATCCAATCATAATAGTAGTATCCAAAACTCGTATCGTTGGCAGAAAGTTAGACTATATTTCTATCCAACATACGCTTCATGGCCTAGCTTGTATCAACATCATATGATTGGTAAACTATAGTCGTATCGTAGGTATTACTTGATCAAGAATTCATACTATTTAACATACGACATGGGTTCCTTAGTGGTTACCATAATATACAACTAGTATGCTTGAGTTGTATAGTTCCTAGAGAGTTCAAAAACTCAAGAAATTTCTAAAGGTAATACTCACGATGTTTCACCATGATATCCACTTTTGGGAACAACTTGTAATGATGCTTCACTTGTTGTCCATTTACGGTAAATTGGCATCTTGCATCATCTTACAATTCCATGATAAGTAGAGATCTTAAGTTATCTTCCAATTCAACCTCTCTATTAGGAAATTATTTCACTACTTTGAAGGGACCTAACCACGTTGTTTTAAGTTTTCCTAGAAACTACCTATATCTCAAGTTAAATTACAAAACATCATCACCTATTCTGAACTATCATTTTAGAATCTTGGCATCATGACACCTCTTCATACATTCCTTGTAGAGAGTAAATCTCTTGTAGGATTTAAATTAAAACTAATTCATTTTATGGAGTTGGTCTACCCTTATCTTGGAGGCATCTTTCTAATCTATATTCAATCTCCACAAGGACCATAATTTTTGTGTCCAAGTTTGATGAGAAGATGGACTCCAAGCACCAATTGATAGTAATATATGACAATGGGGTCTTAAGTGCAGTCTCATAGCCCTACAAAGCGTCAAAAAGTTTTTAGGTTGAATCTGTTCGATTTGTATTTAAAATTTTTACCAAAATCTCCTTTATTTCTTAATTAGACACTTTTGCCCATCCATTGGCTTAAGGATGGTATTGGGAAGCCACCTTATACTTGACCCCATATTTAGTATGCAAGGATCGAAATGATTGGTTGGAAAAATGAGATCACATAACACTTACAATGGCACAAGAGTGCTAAATTGGGTAAACACATTTCTTTTCAAAACTAGAGTAACACTTTTAGCTTCATTGTTTGGCAAGGTAGTGACTTTAACCCACTTTGAAACATTATCAACTACTACCATGATGTAATAGTTTCAAAATAAACTCACAAAGGGGCCCATAAAGTCTAACCCCTATATATTAAACAACTCAACATCCATAATTAGATGTAATGCCATTTTATGTCGCCTCAAGATACCTTCTTTCATTTGACATTTCTCATATGCCCACTAACTCATATGCATCATAATAAAATATTGGTCCATAGATTCACTTTGGAGAACTTTTTGTTGTTGTATGCACACTACCATGATGGCATCCAACTATTAACGAATGACATGCATCAAGGATGTCTCTCATTTCTCCTCCATATCACACTGGCTGATCATTCCATCTGAATACTCCCTAAAGAGGTAAGGTTCATCTAATAGTATCATTTTGCGTTATGAGAAAATTTTTGTTTTGATGGAAATTTAGGTCATTAGAGACAACCCCAAACACTATATAGTTTGCAAAATCAGTATATCAAGGTGCTACCTTCTCTAAAATAGCCATTACAAGTTCATCATGAAACTCCCCATTGATCTCAAATTTATTCTTCCACACTTCATCAATTTCAAGGTGAAACAAGTAGTCCACCACTTGATATTTGCATTTGTTTCGATCTTTAACTTCAAAGTCAAACCCTTGTAGAAGTAAGATCTACCAAATCAACCACGACTTTTCTTATTTCTTGTCAATTAAATATCCATATGTACAACCACCTTTGTACCAAGCAACTAGGAATACAACTTTGTTAAAGCATAGAACACGACAAATAGCTCTTGCTCTGTCACTATATAATCGCATTGGGAATCATTTAAAGACTTTCTACTATAATAGATTGGGTGAAAGAGTTTATCTTTATGTTAACCAAACACATCACCCAATGATAACCCACTTGTGTCACACATCAATTCAAAAGGTTATTCCCAATCTGAAGCCATAATGATAGGAGTCAACATAATTTTTTCCTTGAAATAATTGAATGCTCTTAGACAATCACCATCAAATTCAAATTCTTCTTTCTTTTCAAGAAACTTACACATAAGATGAGGGATTTTGGAGAAAGCTTTGATAAAGCATCAATAAAAACTGGCATGCCCAACAAACCCTTTTCAGGATATCAGAGGAGGTAACTTAGCAATAAACTCTGCATTATCTTGGTCAACTTAAATACCCTAACCCAAGATTTTGTGCTCAAGTACAATACCCTCTTTAACTATGAAATGACATTTTTCCTAATTCAACACAAGGTTAATTTCTACAAGGCACTCAAGCGTTTACCCAAGTGTTCAAAGAAAGGTTCAAATACGTCACCACCGATGGAGAAGTCATCCATGAAAATTCCATTGTGTCTTCCACCATATTCGCTTGCCCAAATAGTATGTGTTTGAAGGCAGAGGTCCTATAAGGAAATGTAAAGGTAGTTTTGTATTTATCTTTGGGAGAAATGACAATTTGATTACATCTAGAATAATCATCAACAAAATAATACCACCCATACCCAACCAATCGACTTAGTATTTGGTCCATAAGCGATATAGCGAAATAGTTTCTTTTACAAAATTCAATTTTTAGTAATCCATACACACCCTATGCAACACCTGCATATAGTCACATAGTTATCTCCTTTTGACCACCTATTTCATTAGTGGGGGCCTTTATTAGTGCTCCATGTTAGGTATATGATCAATTTTCCCAACTTTACTTTATGGGTACAAATCCCGAGAGCTATCTCAATGATATCCGCTATGGTCCACCAGATGGCTCGAATATGCTTTCTCACAATAGATCTAACGTCCACCATTTTCCAAGGTAAAATATCATTCATGATTATAATAGTCAAAGTGTTTCCTCCACCCTAATAAATATACCAAAGATCAGGAGGCAATAACTTTAGCTCATGTTGAAGGTTCCACTATTGAGGGTTTGGAGGGAGGAGTTTCTTACTTTTTTAAGTCAAGGTCCCACTAACACGGATTATCATTATAAGAACAAAAACCTATTAATAATTCAACTACCTTGTCATATTGCACAACATAATCCTTCTCGAGGTTCCATAAAACACATACTAATGAATTACTCATAAAAGAAACCTCCATAGTATTTACCACTGCACAATCAATTACGTCAATAATGGAGACCACTTGCAAATCTATAGGTTGTTTTAATAATTTGAACATATTAAAGGAGATCTCTTCATTATTGACCTGGAATTTTATTTCACAATACTCAACATCAACCTTTGTTCAATCAATAGCGAAGAATGGCCTACAAAAATAATGGGGACCTCATGGTAAATTTTGCAATCCAAGATCATAAATCAGCGAGAAAAATGAATTGGTCAACCTTTATAAGCACATAATATAACACATCCATGGGATTTTTTTATAGAATTATCCACCATGAAGAGCATCATAGTAGTGGGCTTGGGATCACCCAAGCATAGCTTTCTAAACAAGACCAATGACATAAAATTAATATCTTCTCCAAGTTCAAATAAAGATTTTCCAAATTTGTACATTTCAATGATGCATGGAATAGTGAATGAACATCGATTTTCTTTCTTCACCATGGAACTATTCATTATTGCACTATAATTGTGTGTAACCCTAATTGTTTTTATATCCATGACCCTATTCTTCATCACCAAGTCCTTCAAGAATTTAGTATGTCCAGGCATTTTTTGCAAGTCTTCCAATAATGATATGTTAATCTAAAGGTTGCTAAATAGAACAATGAACTTTTTAAATTTTGAATCGTCTTCTTTCCTCTTAAATCTTTAATAAAATGGAAAACATATTTTTATTTGCCAATTTGAGACAATCGAGATTTTATCTAAATTTCAAACATTATCATTAATCACTTATGGTGCCTCTTCATTTTCACTTTTCTCTTCTACCATTCTCAGCTTCTCAATACGTGGCTCTTTTTACACAGTGACCTTTTTAATTAATATATAATCCCACTTTCTCTTCCTACTTACTAGATAATCCTTTATATTCTAATTAAGGACTTTATTAAAATTAACAATATCATTACCTAGAGACTTTCCACTCCTAGTGACAATTGCCACAACATAAGCATTGTCTTTTAGGTTTGCTACCATATCCCTAAGAAGTTCTCCTTTTTACCTTGAATTTAAATAGGAAGAAATTTAAACACCATGTTTTTTGGACCTTAGAAAATTTCCTGGAATTCCAGTCTCTGAACCCAATAAAACTCATGCATACGAGCTTTTTCTTGGGTATGAATGGTAGGTCTAGTTGTATGCTGACCAGTATTGGTTGGTGGGATGGATTTTGGTCACTAGAATAGGTACGACTCGAATGGTATGAGTCATACGATAGTATATAAATCATTTGGTTTGGGTTTTCCTTATCTTAATCTTACATTGGTAACTTAAGTTAGTGTAATACCCCGTACTTTTCGTAGCTTGAAAAGTTTCCCAAAGAATGATAGAAGTTTCTTTAAAAGATTAATCTACTTTTGTACACGTGGTATTTTTAATATTTTCACATTATACCATGTGGGAAATCAAATAATCTTTCTATCAATACCAAATTAGCACAAATCTGACACACAGGTGAAGAGTTAGAGCCATTTTAGTGAGACAGTGTATCACCTGAGCCTTCAGCGCGCAGATATAACTCAAACGGCAATTATCAATTTTTAGTATTGCTCCGCAATAGTGGCGCGTCGCGCCAAACTCCCAAGTCATAGATAAGGTGGCAACGCGATAGCTCCACATCGCGCCATCGTGCAATTTCCCATTTGTCGCTTTCCAGTGACTTGGCGTGATAGTGGCGCATCGCGCCAAGGATGAAAACTGGGAAATTTTCTCAAAAATTAAAGATGTTTCCTAGGGTTAAAAGGGTCAATTTTCCACCCTATATAAGCCTTATAACATGACATTTTTCCATAATTCAGCAGCTTATACTTATTACTCTCAAAAACTCACAAGAACAAGCCCTAGGGTTTTCATAGAATGTTCAATTCCATGGGAATTCACCGTCAAATTTCAAGAATTTCTCCATCAGTCTTTATAAAATCACAAGATAAGGTATGCGTAGTGTTCATTCATGGACTCCTTTCATCCATGAAGTCCAAGAATCTCTTTTCTAAATTCAAGTTATGGATTTTCTTTATGAATTTCATGATTGGATTGCTCTTGTTCATGTTGATAATCACTAATTGCATTCTAATAAATGTTTGATGATAAATTTCATATGTAATCAATTAGTAATGATGTAGATTCATGTAAATCTTTTATTAAAACCCTTGGATGATGAAATTAGAGATGAATAATGATGTTTGATTGTTGTATAATGTTGTTTACACATTCTATGCCTATTATGTGTATGATTAAATGCCTATATGAAGGAACAAAGCCCAACTAGTATGATATCATGAAATCCCTATGTATATACAATCTTATGCATATCACATGTTTGATGAAGTGCTTCAATATATGAATTTTGAATTATGTTGTTGGTCATGTGTTCAAGTAAGCCATGCTATGTCAGTTTCTTCTCACTGAGCCCTTGGGTTACTTATACCCAAACATTTAGCTATGTGCCTAGAGCCATGTCATGTTTTCACGATCTCCCCAGTCAAGCTATGATCCATAGAACTCAATAATCCATGTGACTCAGGAAATCTCAAAAATCTCAGTAATTTCAGTAGCTTTGTAATCTCAGTAACCTCAGTAATCTCAGTCAATCTCAGTAACTTTAATATTCTCAGTCAGTCCTCAAAACTCAGTATATTCCGTCAGTAAATTCAATTTAGCTCTGCTATTCTCTCTTGTTTTCAATATTTGAATACCAAGATCGTCTTCTAGTTTTTGGTATAATGAATATTTTATGATTTTTTTCATTTTATTCATGAGTAGCTAAGTTTATTAGTTAGAGTTATGGAAGTCTTGTAGCATACAATCTTTTACTTTAGGTTTTGAATTCATTATGCATTGACTTGTTTACATCGTACTCTCTTCCTTTATTTTGAATTCTCGTGGTTGCAAACATAGAGGTTATGCCTTAAAACACAACTTGCTCGAAAGAAAGGTTGATGTTCAGAAAAGAGAGTAGTGACAATAAAATAGATGTCATTATAATAAAGAAAGATTCATGCAATTTCAATAGATGTCATAAATTAAACCAATTCACAACCCCAACATAGTTCTCTACATCAAGGTTCCCATAACCCTAGTTATGGGAGTTTAGCTACTCATCTCCATATAAGAAATCAAAGATATATTTATGTTCATACATAGATTCAAGAACGCACTTACAAAATTCACAATATTGTTCTTCTTAATCTTCAATGGAAAATATAAAAGCTAATAATCAAATATCAATCTCTAGATTCAAATCTCAATGAAAAGTGTTACACATCTCTCAATAGAGAAGAAAGTATGAAACTAATGATAATAGATATGGACTAAACCCTAATACTTGGTATTTATATGATTCTAAAACTGAGGTTTCAAAATTCAAACACAGATTTTCCACTTTTTGGTCGACAGGTCAAGTGACAGTTCATCGCAGGTCCGATGGTCTATTGATTGCACCGTCGCTGGGTCTCCAATAATTCCATTCTCTACTTCTGGGCAACGATTACATCCACCATTGATCACAAGGTCGATGGACCATCACCTGGACTATTGTAGGACATCCAGTGATTGTGTGTTCTATATTTTAGAGATGGTTTAGACCGATGGTTCATCGCATAGACGACGGTCCATCGCCTGTTCTATCGTGGGATGTCCAAAGTCTTTGACTTCTGCTTTTGGCCGATGGTTAGACCGATGGTTTGTCGCAATATAGACAGTCTGTCGTATAAACCATTGCTGCTCACTTTCTTTTGTTTTGCTTAGATTGTCCATCTTATTCTTGATTCTCCGTTCTTTTCCTGAAAACACTAAAATACAATGTTAAATACAACAATGGTTGCTTGAAAACACACAATTATCCTAAGAAAAAAGCCTCAAATGTTCCGTCAAAAGTCGGAACATCAACAACCTCAACTTAAGGCAATTGCTTATCATCAAGCAACTCAATTCTAGGATACATATATGAACAATATCATGATGGACATTTTCCAGTAAAACCAACACAATCATACAATCATTCCACTACCCATTTGGTTATGCTATCTCAACAGACATGGAACTACTACTGGCATTAACTACTAATCAACATATTCACAGCTACAAATACAACACCCCATAGAAATAAATAGAACAGATATAACTCAATATTCCCTCACAACCAAAGAAGTCCACCTCACATCACATAGTTAAATCATAGATAAAACTAAGCTTCTTACCCGCAAAAAAGAAGTTACGAACATAGTATACATCTAGAAACTTCACCTTGTCATCTAATGTTCTCTCATGATTGACTAGTCAATATCAAGTTAGACTTACTAATAGTTGTAATGAGGATTTAGGCTCGATGAGGGTTGTTCATTCGGAAAATTGACTTAAAGTATAAGACTTCACTCTCTTTATCCTTTTTGGTAGCTACTTATCATAACTAAAGACCCTTTTATTCATTTGCAGTTATTCATCGACGCACTTGTCATAACCCAGATTTTTTTTGGGATGATAATACAACATCAGCTACCCTCAACTTATGTTGATGCAGAAAGTTGAGGTGCACAATATCTGTTTAGATTGCTAACTAGACCAGGGCCGAATGTTACCCCTCAAATCAATTTTAACTCAACCTCCTAGGATGCCAACAATCCAGCAGTAGCCACCCTCAACTTAGGTGTTTTACCTAAGTTAAAGTGCACAATGTCCATAATTGGACCAGGGCCAAAGCTAAGTTCTTAACACCTTCTAGAGAGTGAATTAAACTTATTTGGACAGAAAAACACTAACATAACTCAACAGGGTTGACAACGAAAACACATTATTTTTGGTGGGCCAATCATTTGGCTAAATGGTATAATAACACATGGAGACCTACTATCCTTTCTTATTGAGTCAAAACACATAACAACATCCAATGTACTGGGAAAGTTCTAGGTATAACACTTATGTTAGAACTACACAAATAGTCACCCACGCAGGCACTGAGTTAGTTTCTGTCCTACTAATTCTTGGGATCTAGATCACATAGCTATGCATTACTTCATTACTAACTTCTAATTACATTATCAGAGTCACACATGGTTGCACAACACTTTACCACTTTGTAATATGAATTAATTACACAAAAATAAAAAACATAATTTTTCCACAATCAATTGTCATCCATATATATATACAACAAGGTTCTAACAAGAATGAAACTTTTATTTCATGCTACAACATTACCAACAGAAAATGTCTTGAGGAAAGAAAATTTCAACCCTACAGTTAATCCTAGACAAGAAATGAAAAAGCAACAACTTAATAACAACCTAGACATGCGGATTCTGCTAGATATCACATTGGAGGAAAATAACATCGGCAACACAACCCCCTATGGTACAAGCACATACCACCCCCATAGAAAATAATGCTTTGTCCCCAATCCATACAATTTAAGTACAAGGGAATGGAAATACTTACAGTGCCTCTTATTTATCCGAGGCATTGGTGAAGTGTGGCGAAGCTCCAGTGTCCTCACCGGGTGCAATGTTGGCCCCTATGGTGGTAGGGGCACTCAAAATCTCTCCCTCTAGAATTAGAGGTATCACCTATCTAACAGTGTCTAAAATTTGCCCCCTAACTGGGGTAGAGCTTGTGGAAATACCTATAGCTTTATCCTAAATTCTCTTCTTTCTCTTCTCCTCTAATTTCTTCAACTTTTCTATCGCCTTCTGCATCTGGTATTCTTCGAGTTCTTCTGGTGTCACGGCTACATATTTTATTTTCTTCTCTGCTCTCTTTCCAGTTGTCTCAGCTTTTTTTTCTATTTTAGCCACTTTCTTACCCTTATCTTTGATTGGTCGCCCCATTAAATCAACAAGGCCTTCATCTTTATCTCTTGCAATCTTAACAGGATCAAATGTGGATTGTTGTGGTTGTTGATTTATCCTACCCATGTCAGCTTAGAGTTTTCTAACTTCCTCAATCAGCATTGCAAAATCAAGAATGAATAGGGTATCTGACTTCTTTTTGATATGCTCCTCCATGTTATCCATTTATAGCTAAATGTTTCTGAAAGATCCATTCTTTTTCTTCATAATTCTCTCAATATAGGGTTTGAAATCTACCCCCATATTGCCAATTGTTTTTCAATCCTTTTCTACGCTTGTACGTACTTTGCCAAATTTTCCTGGTTTGGCCTGTATTCTGAGTATTGGGGAGGAACTGATGCAGAATCCACAGTTCCACCCATGGGCATTGAAGCTAAACCTATAGAATTTGCAGGAGGTATGTACGTAGCAAGCAGTAATGGCATAACTGAAGGACCCTCTGCTGATTCAGGAACTGGCTCGAACTGAGTTTGCTGAATCAGAGGCCTGTTGACTCGCATATCAAACTTTGAGTCATCCCTTGTCTTTTTAATATTCTGATTATATATCGCCTGGATATCATTGTTGACTCAGTAATCAAAGGTACCTTTACTTTCTTGCATAATTCTTTGATTAGGCATAGGAATGACAGCATAGTTTGAGTTTTGTAAGTGAAAAAGAATAATTAATCAGAAATAATATGGCAAAAATCCACTATCAGTCCCTTAGTAAAAGCAGCAACAATCACGGCTCTAGTTAGTTCTAAGCGGTCATCACCACTTTTTGGCATCAGTCTCATCCTCAAAATCGCCCACCAGAACTTGGCTCTAAAATTTAGGGATTACTTAGATATTTTTTTGCGTGGTTGTGTAGCCATGTAGGCTCCCCTCCATCTGTTAGTATTCTGTCTAACCACGGCTTTTGTTGCATCCATATTTTCTGTCAGTTCAGACCCACACAGATGAACTCAATAATCAGAGAGAAATATTTCAATATTGTAAACTTCATATGCTTTCTTTATTCATAGTGTTGAATCACATAAAAAGTAATAGGGAGAACATACCTTAATGCTGCAGTACTTGATTGTTCACCTAACTTGTACACTAAACACCAGACACAAAATGACACCTGACTTTTATGAAGACTTTGCTTCTTGTAATCTAAAGAATAAAGAGAAACTATACTTTAAATAGATGAGAAAGAGGGAAGTGGAAAGTTTTCAAGGATAATGAAAGCATTTAGGTGCGTTGAATAGTTTGGGAGTTACTCAACTCTTCAAATTATCTATATGTAAACTATTTGGGTTAGATAAAAATGAAATAAATGGCTATTTAAATCGATCTGAATCGACCCGCTGAACTAGGGTTATGTGTGATGGCTCGTAAGATGGTCCATTGCATAATCGACAATCCATTGATAGAGCCGTCGATCCCTTCTAGAGAACTTACCTTGGGGCACATTGGCGATGGTTTAGTCGATGGTCCATCGAGGTTGCGATGGTCCATCAGTCGACCCGTTGTTATTTTTTTAGTAACCTGGTTTCTGGACTTTGCTGTGACGACTACCACGATGATCCATTGAGTCACCGATGATCCGTTGGGTAACCCGTCGGTCACTCCTAAACTTTCTCAACTTCTGTTTTTGCACTGTCAAACCTTCACACCTATACAAACCCTTTAGTTTGTACAAAACAACAAAACAAACACTAAAATAACTTTAACTAATGTTGTACAACAACACAATGTGGGTTGCCTCCCACTTGCGCCTGATTTATTGTCGAAGCACGATGTAATTATCTCAATTACTCAGACTTTATCGAGATAGATGTTATCAATAATTTTTATCGAGTCATTTGAACCGTTATACAATTTCACATGCTATCCATTAACCTTTAAGACACTTCTATCTTCGCTTACAAGTTCCGCTACTCTAGACGAGTAGATTTGGTTAATTTTAAATAGGACAAACCATTTGTATTTGAGCTTACTTGAAACAATTTGGGTCTGGAGTTGAATAGAAACACCAAGTCGTCTTTCTGTAAATCCCTTTTTTAAATCCTGCTATTGTGGTACTTCTTTATTCTTTCCTTGTATAGATCAGCCCGATCATAATCTCTAAGACCAAACTCATCCATCTCATTTAGCTACCCCAGTCTCATATTTGCTACCTTATTCCAGTTTAGATTAAGATGCTTTAGTGCCCACAGCGCTTTATGCTCAAGCTCAATCAACAAATGCAAGCCTTGCCATAAACCAATTGGAATAGCGACATGCCAATAGGTGTCTTGAAAGCCGTTCGATATGCCCTTAATGCTTCACCGAGCTTCCTAGACCAATCCTTCTAGCTAGCATTTATAGTCTTGGCAAGTATAACTTGATTTCTCTATTAGAGATCTCTACCTGCCCACCTTATGCTGTTTGACTTCGTATTTTTCCAAGGCAACTCTGAAGATCTTGTTGCAAAAGTGTGATCCTCCATTACTTATGATGTTATGTGGTACCCCAAAGCGAGAGAAGATATTTCTCTTAAAAAATGCAACAACCCACTTTCCTTCATTATCTGCCAGGGCCATAGCCTCGACCCATTTTGACATATATTCAATAGCAACTAGTATGTACTTCATCCCAAATGAACTCATGAAGGTCCCTATATAGTCAATGCCCCATACATCGAACAGTTCTACCTCTAATATCTTATACATTGGCATCTCATGGAACTTTGAGATGGACCCTTGCCTTTGACATTGGTCACGTCTCTTTATGAACTTGTAAGTGTCCTTGAATAAGGTGGGCCAATAATAACTACTTTGAAACACTTTTCTTGCAGTACGATCACCATCACGGTGACCTCCAACTGGGGAAGCATGAGTCTCTTCCATTACACTCAACATCTCTACTTCTGGAATTTATCGTCTAATAATGTCTTCCGCACACCATCGAAAAAGATATGGCCCATCCAAAAAATAGTGTTTCACATCTTGGAGAAGCATTTTCCTTAGATAAAAGGAAAGATTCTTTGGCATTCCTTCACTTACCACGTAGTTCGTGAAGTCAGCATACCAAGGTACTTTTTCAAGCACTACAGCCAATACTTTCTCATCTGGAAAAGAATCATCAATTTTAAGCTCTTCTTTTAATGCCTGCTCACCTTCAAGTCTGGCTAGGTGATCAGCCACCTGATTCTCACATCCCTTGTGATCCTTGACCTCAAAGATAAATTCATAAAGTAGCAATACCCACTGGATCAACCTTGGTTTAGCTTCCTTCTTCTCTATTATGTACCTCAAGAAAGCATGGTTAGTGTGTACCACTACCTAGGTACCATCAGATATGCCCAAAACTTCTCAAAAGCATACACCACTACTAGAAGTTCCTACTTTGTCACTGAAAAATTCTTTTGATCCCCATTTAGGGCATTGCTTGCATAATATATCAGATGTAACATCTTTCTTTCTTTTGTCCGAGAATAGCTTCAAGTGCTACTTCGCTAACATCACACATAATTTTGAATGGCTTCGTCCAATCAGGAGAAACAATAATTGGAGCTTCAACTTGCTTCAACATAAGGCATTCAAACGCCTTTCTGCAATCATCATTAAAATCAAATTTGTCTTCCTTCTCCAAGAGTTTGCAAAGTGGGTTCACATTCTTGGAGAAATCTTTTATGAATCTGCGGTAAAACCCTGCCTAGCCAAGAAAATTGCGTACCCCTTTGACTGAGATAGGATGTGGTAGTTTCTCAATCACCTCAACATTTTCCTTGTCTACCTCAATGACTTTAGCTGAAATTTGGTGAACGATCATAATTCCTTCCTTCACCATGAAGTGCCATTTTTCCCTGTAAAGAATAAGGTTGAACTCTTCACACTACTGTAATGCCCGACTAAGATTTAGCAAGCATAGTTCAAAGAAATCACCAACAATCGAGAAATCATCTATAAACACCTCCACAGTGTCTTCAAACATATCAGAGAAGATTGACATTATGCACCGCTGAAAAGTGCCAGGTGCATTACATGACCCAAACGGCATTCTTTTAAAAGAAAACGCACTGTATGGGCTTGTGAATGTTGTCTTCTCTAGATCTTTAGGAGCAATGGAAATCTAGTTGTAACCAGAATACCCATCTAAAAATAATACCACCCCCTCCTTGCCAATAGATCAAGCATTTGATCCATGAAGGGCATTAGAAAGTTGTCCTTTAAGGTTTATGAGTTCAATTTTTGATAGTCCAAGCAGAATCTCCACCCAGTCATAGGCATGAGAGGAATCAACTCTTTATTTTCATTTTTAACAATAGTCATGCCCCTTTTCTTGGGCACACATTGAACTTGACTTATCTATTTACTGTCGAAAATAGGATAAACCACTCCTGCATCTAGCCACTTGATAATCTCCTTATTAACCACCTTTTGCACTGGTGGGTTAAGTACACATTGATGCTTGATGGTTGGAATACAGTCATTCTCAAGTTGTATCTTATAAGTGCAGATGCCAGGGAGAATGCCAATAATATTAGCAATAGTCTAGCCTATTTCTCTTTTATGCCTCTGAAGCACCAAAACAAGTGCTTCCACCTGCTGCTCACTCAAATTAGCTATAATAATCATGGGTAGTGTATTCCTATTGCCCAAAAACGCATACCTTAAATACTCGGGTAGATCTTTCCATTCCAACACCGGTAGCTCTTCAATAGATGGCTTAACCGGCTATGTTGATTGATTCTTTAGATCAAGATCTAACTTTTTAGGAGCATACGTGTATGATCCCATTCCTCTCAAAGCTCAAACAGTCTCTTCATACTCCTCAATTCCTTTTTGATCAAAATTCATCAGCACTGTAGCTAAGGGCTCAACAGTAAATTTCTCCTCTATCGGCACCTCCTGCTCACCCTCATAATATACATGAACAATTGAGAAGACACTTATCTATTTTTGCTGCTTTATTGATTGGCACACATCGAATCACACCACCTCATCATTTAGTCTAAATAAGAGCTCATTGCTCGCAAATCAATCAGCACACTTCCAGTTACAAGGAAAGGTTGACCCAAGATTATGGGCTGCTCAAAGTCTACCTCACGTCCAGAATGATGGAATATATAGGAAATATAAAACTAGCAATCTTCATTAGCACATCAAAAAAAAATACCAATAGGTCATTTTACGGACCTATCTTCCATCACAAGTCGCATGTTGGTGGGTGTGGGGTCTTCCAAACCCAACTTCTTATTAATAGCTAGCGGCATCAGATTGATGCTAGCCCTCAAGTCGCATAAAGATTTTTCAAAGTCAAAAGGCCTAAGAGTGCATGGGATAGTAAATTTTCCCAGATCAGCCTTTTTCTACACTAGAGACCTTATGTAAATTGCACCACAATGATAGAGATTGCCCATCGGCTCAAAACTAATTGACCGTTTCTTTATGACCAGATCATTTATGAATTTTTCGTACCCGAGAATTTACTCCAATGCGTTCACTAATGGCATATTACTAGTCTACTACTTAAGCATGGTTATGAATTTACCAAACTTTGTGTCGTTGGCCTTCTTCTTCAATCGATGGGGAAGTGGAGGCATTGGTTTTGAAAGAGTAGTAACCACCACTTATGCCTCTTTTTCTTTATTCTTCTCTAACTTATCAGCCTACGTTTTGTTGGATGGTGCATCATCAATAACCTTATTAACTTTCCCAGACTCCAATGAATAATCAATCTCCCCTTTATCAATATTATCTGCTACTATGTCAACCACAAGCTTGCCCATAATAGGGCTTACCAATACCTTTCTACTTCTAGTAGTGACTGTTATTCATGACCCATCCTTCCTTGGGTTTTGCACTGTGTTACTTGGAAGGGTACCAACTTTCATCTAATTAAATACAGCAGAAAATTAGTTCATCTATTACAACAACTATTTTAGAGAAGTAGAGTGAGAGACTACTAGCTTTTTTATTGAGGATAACTCATTTTTTATCTCAGTCACCCTAGTACTTGTTGCTTCTACTCCCTTTAATAGCTTGTCCATTATGTCTTCCATAGATATCTTCCCCAAACTAGTTACAACGGCCTCACTGTTTCTAGGAGGGACATATAAACCACTCCTATCACCCTTACTATAGATTTATCATAGCAGTACCTCCTTGGTTTCCTTGGCCACAACCTAAGAAACCCCGTGATTGTTTAAGTAATTGGCTTCCTCCTCAGAATAGGAGTCAGCCCTTCCATGTGATGCTACCGCTTTAACCTTCTTTGTCTTTCCTAATAATAATTGTTTGGTGAGAAAATACATTGGTATCTTCATATGATCCATGTCTTGGTCACGCTCTTCTTTTCTTCTCCTCTATTGTGCAGTCATGCCTATAGATATAGTGGAGGTTGCTACCTTAGAATCCCTGGTATACCAAGCTCTACTTTGTTTTGTCATACGATCAAGCATGTCAGCTGCTTCAGGGAAGGTGACATCCATGAATGACCCACCTACTATACTATCCACCACTGGCTTAGTTATAGAGTTCAAGGCTCGATATAATATCTCCATCAAGTGCATATTAGTCATCTAATGATTTGGGCTTTGCATAAGCTTCTTCTTGAATCTCTCCCAAGTGTCATGGAGAGCTTCAGTTGGAAGCTGTCTGAAATTGCTTATTTCATCTCTCAATTGTGCCCTCTTGGATGGCAAAAAGAATCTTTCTAGGAAAGCATCTTTTAATTTCCTTTAATTATTATAGAATAGAGAGTTAGCCCATTAAACCATAAAGTTGCCTCTCCAGATAGAGACAACAGAAATAGTCGCAACCGAATAGCATTTTTTCCTACCACTAGGTTGTCAAATAATTTGAATATTGAGATTAAATTAACCAAATGCATATTCATATTATCACCAGCAAGTCCACCAAATAATCCTTTAAGATGCAATAGCTGGATCATAGTGCTTGTAATATTAAACTTGGCTCCGACTGCTAAGGGTGGAGGAATAATAGCCCCTGTTGCACCGGCCCCATCCAAGTCATCATCATTCTCCAGATTAAATTGTGAAACTTGGCATTCTAGTCTCGCCCTCACAGGGTAATTTCTATTAATATTCCTATTTGCTGGTATAGGTAAATTATCTGCATACCTTTGGTTGACTGGAGCTATTAAATCATTATCACCTATATCCTCATCATCAGGGCTTTTTCACTAACCTGCATTATCTGTATTCTGCTGGTTTACTTGTTCAGCTAGCAAGGTAGCTAGTCTGGTTGCTTCCTACTAAGCAGCTACTCTTTTTTGGTCTTGTTGACCATTCATTCTACCAATAAGTTGAGGTTCTAAATGAATAGGTAATAAAGGTTTACCTGATCTTCGAGTACTTGGCACACAAGATGATCACCCTACACAAAACAAAAACAACAAATAGAAAGTAAATTTTTGGGAAACTTTGACTAAAGGTCAAGAAACAAACACAAACTTAATTGACAATCATATTCCTCGGCAACGGCGTAAAAATTTTATACGCCTAAATTATATCTATCTTATGAGAGAGTAAGTGGTTGCTATCAAATATAGAACCCAACTAGTTTGGGTGTCGAATCACATAGGGAATACCATGTTCACTAAGTATTGTGAATGTTATTAGACTATTGATCTAAGGTCCCTGAGCAGCAGGGAGTTTGAATGTGTTAACAGTGTTCTTTTATATTTGTGTCACACAAAAGTCCAGCTACTAACAGTTAATGTATATGTAATTTCAATAAGAATCAATTAACTAGACTAATGCTCACCAAGATGTTCAAACAATTAAGGTTGTGAGTTTGTGTTCAAATTCTAACTTATGTATTCAATTGCTAGAATTATTGAATTCTATGGATTACCACGTGTTTCTCAACGTTAATGAGTATTTCACCCTTTACTTCTCTCAAACTTAAAGGATGCATGCATTATTCAATAACACACTCATAAGGGTTGATCCTATTAAGGCACCAACCCATTAACCCAAAAGGTAAACCTATGGAGTTCATGTGAATCACTTTTTTTCCAATATCCACTTTCATTTCAGACAAGTGGAGTTCATGGGCTCACTCCTCATGTTTGCAACCAAGAGATGTCATTATAATGAAGAAAGATTCATACAATTTTGATAGATATTAGAAATCAAACTAATTCACAACCCCAACATAGTTCTCTACATCAAGGCTCCCATAACCCTATTTATGGGAGTTTAGCTACTCATCTACGTATAAGAAATAAAAAACATATTGATGTTCATAAATGGATTCAAGAGGGAACTTACGAAAGTGACAATATTGTTCTTCTTATTCTTCAATGGAAAATATATAAACTAATAATCAGATCTCAATCTCTAGATTCAAATCTTAATGAAAAATGTAACACAACTCTCAATAGAGGAGAAAATATGAAACTAATGATAAAAGATACGGACCAAACCCTAATAATTGGTATTTATATGATTCCATAATTGATGTTTTAAAATTCAAACACAAATTTTCCACTTTATGGTCGACGGGTCAAGCGATAGTTTATTGCAGGTCTAACGGTTTGTCGACTGCACCATTGCTAGGTCTCCAGTGATTCCATTCTCTGCTTCTAGGTGATGATTAGATCAACGGTCAGTAGCAAGGTTGATGGCCTATCACCTAAATCATCATCGCACTTCCAGTAATTTTGCATTTTGTATCTTAGCAACGGGTCAGACCGATAGTTCATCACGTAGATGACTGTCTATCACATGTTCCATTGTGGGATGTCCAGACTCTTTGACTTCTGGTTTTGTCCAATGGTTTAGACTGACGGTTTGTTGGAAGATCGATGGTCCATTGCATAAACCGTCACTGCTCACTTTTCTTTGTTTTGCTCAGATTGTCCATGTTATTCTTCATTCTCAGTTCTTATCCTAAAAATACTAAAATGCCATGTTAAATAGAACACTAGTTTCTTGAAAACACACAATTATCTAAAGAAAAAGGCCTAAAATGTTCCTTCAAAAGACGAAACATCAATATGAACCCTTGCATTCATCCTTACCTCATCTAGCATACCAGTATATTCCCATATACTAATGCATACTTTCCTGCACTATGATGTATCATATCATAGGTTCAGACACTCAGTTTCCCAACTATGCATATTCGATTCAGATTCAGCTAGCAGCAGTAGATTTAGTAGTGAGTCCTCATCATTCATGGATATTCTATTAGTTTATATTTTTAGTAGATGTAGTGGTTTAGTATATAGAGTTAGTTGGGGGATTGTCCCCTCAACTCCACTTTCAGAAAGATTCAGCTAGAGGCTTTTTAGACTAGATTTTCAAACAATATTCAGTTTTATAAATGTTATATTTTTTTAGTATTTTAGATGTTTTGGACCTTATGTCATTTCAGCCTATTTTCTGCATTAATTATAATATTATTATTCAAGCTATTGGTTAGAAGTTAAGAAAAATGGCACATGGGTATCAGACCCCCTTTTCATCAAAATAACATAAGATGAAAATTTCTACTATGCCATTGATTTTAGAATATTAAATTTGATAGGTTAGCATAGCCCATTTTCATATAAGGAATTTTGAATGAATCTCGAGGGCTTGGGGAAGTTGGAAAAATTTTAAGTCTCAACTTATGTTGGTGCATCACTTCAGCTCGTTATGGGTTGCTTAAGTGAATGGCACTTAATCAACATGACAAGTGCTAAGTAGCCTAGATAAGCCAGTAGGTACCACTTAAGCAATGTCTTTGGAACTTAAGTGGTATTCGCTTACGAGAACTTTTGTCACTTAAGCGGTGTTCACTTAAGAGATAGTTGGCCTTAGTGACCAGTATCGCGTAAGCAAAATTAGGTCACTTAAGAGACGTTCTCTTAAGTGATCTAGTGGTTGTTTAAGAGGATATTGTACACTTGGAAAGGGTATAAATACCCTACTTATCCCTATTTTCCTATCTTTCATTCATTCACTAGAATATTAAACCTTAAGAAGTGGGAAAACATAGGAGAATCAATAATGGGTAATTTTAGAGCTTTGGTGAAGGTAATTTATACTTTTCATATTTGAGTTTGTGGTAAGATTCCATTAATTTCTAAAATCCCTAAATATTTGGTGGATTTATTGTATCACCATTAGAGCTCAAAATTCACCCTTTTTAGGGTAAACATTCTTTGAGCTTAGAGGGACGTTGTGTTAGTATCATAAGTGTTTTTCTATAAATAGGCACAACATGGGAATTTTACATAATTTTTTACCCAAATAACAATAGTTCTTTATGGATATCATTTTTCTTATTTTTATGAGTAGATTGTCATTTTGATAGGGTGTCACCTTACAGAATCTTCTCAAAAAAGGAATTCAATAGTTTAGCAGATTCTTCAGGCTTTTCTTTGGCATCCAAGTAGGCTAGATTTAACTCTCCCTTAGATTGTGCTAATTCATAGTATAATTATAATATTATTCAAAATATGGGATGAGATTTAGGTATTGGAAGAATGATTGGTATGATAAGTCTTATTTGGACTATTTAGGCTATCTTGGGATTATAATTTAGGTGAAATTGATCTAGTTGTTCACCTTTAGGTGGAAATTGACTTAATTGCTTATGTTTTAGGGAGAATTTCTATCTTAGTTCTGATTATGAATCATTTAACATCTAGAAATGAAATAACTACCTTAGCCTAGTTCGGGGTAGAATTTTCCTAAAAATGGATTCAGAGAATTAGAAGTAGGCTCCTATGGACCACCTTAGGCCAAGACTTATGTAATACTTGTAGACTTATTTGTGCATGTTGTACCCTTAATAGTGATTATATTGGTATTTTGAGGAGATAAATACTTAATGAGTATGGTAGTTTGATATTTGGGAGTTGGTGCTAATTTCAAGTAGAACCTGATTGTCTATTGATATGTGTTGATTACTATGGTTTGGTGGTCTAGATTATAGATATGATTATTGATATAGCATATAGATATGATTATTAATAGGGCTTATAGATATAATTATTATATGGTTTATAGATATGGTTATTGATATGGGTTATTGATATAGCTTATAGAGATGACTATTAATATGAATTATAGATACAATTATTAGCACGATTAATAGGTATGGTATTGGCCTGGTTTATGTATGTGGTTATTAGTATGACTCATGGATTTGATTCTTGGTTTGGAGTATAGATATGGCCATAAGGATGGTTATTTAATATACTTTATTTAGGTTGTTTATTGATACGACTTATTGGCACGGTTCACTAATATGGTTTATAAAATTACGTTTTGGTTCACATCCAGCAAATAATGTTATGATGGTGATACAATTAAGGATATTATGATGATACTGATGTGATTTCAAGTTTAAATCTGTTATGATAATGATACTATTGGGGATGTTATAATGATACTGATATAAGTTTTGGTTTAATCTGGCAAATATTGTTTTGATTTTTATACTATTGAGGATGATATGATGGTGATATGAGTTTCGGTTTAAGTCCTGCATTAATATTTAGTTATGATATGATACCGGGTAGATGGTTTGATGGTAATAGCTTATATTCGGTAGAATTATTAATCCTCTATTATTTATTTCTTTTCAATTGTACCCTCCAAGCTTATGGGGGCCTGAATTGGATCATCTACTTTTATACACTTAATAGCTTATAAGGGATATTTAGTAGTTATAATTGTTTGACCTTTACATTGATTTTCTAGATTTATCATATTTATTTATGCACAACAGTGTTGAAGCTTATTTCTAATTTTCCCAATTACCTTGACTTAGTGTATTTATCTTTTATTTTATTGTATTTATATCATCATTTAGCTCAGTCAATCGATGACTTCTACTAAGTAACCATGTTCTTGGTACTCATACTACAGTTCTCTATCTTTTTGGGGCAGATCCAAGCACTGTTGTCGCCTTTGACGTCATGCTCGTGCAGGGTTGATTTGTTAGATTGGGTGAGATCTTGGTGTTGAAGTTCCCCTCTTCCTTCTATTTATCTATGTCTAGTCTTTTATTTTCAAGACATATTTATTTGACTATTTACTACTTATAGTTCAGTTGTAGTAACTCTTGCACCGACATTACTGAGTCTTGGGATGTTTATTGACCTATTATTTATATATTAAAATATTATGAATGCCTTACTGCTAAATTAAGTATTTAGTTATTGATTTTTGACATTAGGGAATTTTCCACAAAGTTAGCCCATAAATTATAGCTCTAGGTTACAATTTGGCTTACCTACTAATGGGATAAAGTAGGTTCCATCATGACTTATAAATCAGGTCATGATAAATTTGTATCAGAGCTGTATCGTATGACAAAGAAGAGTAGAGCTTGGCATACCAGGGATTCTGAGGTAGCAAGCTCTACTATATCTAGTGGCATAACGATAGAACAGAGGCAAAGAGAAGAGGAACGTGACCAGGATATGGCTCACATGAAAATGTAAATGGACCTTCTTACCAAGTATTTATTATCAGGGAAGACAGAAAAGGTCAAAGCTATTGTATCACAGGGAAGAGATGACTCTGATTCTGAGGAGGAAGCAAATTACTTAAATAATCAGGGGGGTTTCCGAGGCAATGTCCAAGGAAACCAATGTCGGAACTATTATGAAAAATCTAGATACAAGGACCGAAACCAAGGGAATTAGAAGAATAAGAATGACAGAAGCGGTTTGTATGTCCCTCCTGGAAATCGTGAAGCTGCTGCACCTAGCTCTGGGAAGATGTCCATGGAGGACATGATGGCTAAGCTGTTGAAAGGAGTGGAGGCAACCAACACGGGAGTAACTGAAGTAAAAAATGATTTGTCCTCAATAAATTAATTGGTTGACTCGCATTCCACTTCAATAAAACAGCTGGAACAACAAATGAGTCAACTATCAGCGGCACTCAATCAAAGAAAAGCTGGCACTTTACCGAGTGACACTGTCCAAAATCCAAGGAAAGATGGATCATGTTTGGCTATTACAACTAGGAGTGGTAAAGTGTTGGAAAATCCATCCAAGGGCAAGCCTGTGGTTGATAGTATAGAGGAGAATGTTATTGAAGAAGATTGTGATGATTTTGTAGAAGTTGAAAATCAGAATGAGAACGTTCATGATACTACACCTAGATATCAGCAGTCTAAAAAGATTGATAATGGGAAGCACAATAAAAAGGAAGTGGTGGAGAAAACTCTTCCAAATCCACCACCACCTTTTCCTTAGAGACTGAAGAAGAAAGCTGATGACACCAGGTTTAGTAAATTCATGACCATGTTGAAGCAGCTGACTATTAATGTGCCTTTGGTGAAGGCACTGGAGCAAATGCCAGGGTAAGCCAAATTCATGAAGGACCTTTTGACAAAGAAAAGGGCAGTGAGCTATGAACTGGCAGATAATTTTCATCATTGCAGTGCAATTGTCACGAGGTCTTTAGTAAAGAAGAAGGCAGATCCGGGTGCTTTCACTATTCCTTGCACGGTTGGATCTTTAGATTTTGCTAAGGTGTTATGTGATTTGGGGTCTAGCATTAATTTGATGCCACTAGCCATTTATAGAAAGCTAGGATTGGGGGATCCTACACCAACCAACATGCGGCTTATAATGGCAAATAGGTCGGTAAAATGACCTGTTGGTATCTTATATGATGTATTAGTGAAGGTTTCTACCTTCATTTTTCCTGTATACTTTGTTATTTTGGATTGCGAGGTGGATTTTAAGGTTCCCATAATCTTGGGTCGACCTTTTCTCACAACAGGAAGTGTGCTTATTGATTTACGAGCAAATGAGCTTTTATTTCGGATGAATAACGAAGTGGTACGTTTTGATGTATGCAAATCAGTGAAGCAGCCCAAAGATATGAATGTGTTTTCTATAGCTGATGTTTATTATGAGGATGAGAAGGAATTATCTTTAGAGAAGCAGCTTACTGTTGAGCCATTGGCTGCTGTACTTTTGAACTTTGACTGTGAGGATGTTGAAGAGTACGAAGAAACTATCTGTTCTTTGACAGGAATGGGGTCGTATTCATATGCCCCCAAGAAGCTGGACCTTGACCTTAAGAATCGACCTTTACCACCGAAAAAGCCATACATTGAAGAGCCACCAATGCTAGAATTGAAAGAGCTACCCAGTCATCTAAGTATGTGTTCTTGGGTAGTAGAAATATTTCTTGGGTAGTTGAAATATACTGCCGGTTATTATTGCTACTGATTTAGGTGAACAACAGGTAGAGGCTCTCATCTCTGTTCTGAAAAGGTACAAGAGAGCTATTGGTTGGACTATTGCTGATATAATTGGTATTGTTCCTGGCATATGTATGCACAAGATTCATCTAGAGGAATATTACGTACCCACTATTGAGCATCAGCATCGTCTGTATCCACCTATGCAAGAGGTGGTAAAGAAAGAAATCATAAAGTGGTTAGATGCAGGGGTGGTGTATCCAATCTCAGACAGTAAATAGGTGACACCTGTACAATGTGTGCCCAAAAAAGGGGGCATGACAGTAGTAGCAAATGAGAAGAATGAGGTAATTCTACTCAGGCCTGTCACAGTGTGAAGGGTGTGTATGGATTACCAGAAGCTAAACTCGTGGACGTTAAAGGACCACTTCCCAACGCCATTCATGGATCAAATGTTTGATCGATTGGCAGGGAAGGGATGGTTTTGTTTCTTGGATGGTTATTCTGGATATAATCAAATTAGCATTGCTCCTGAAGATCAGGAGAAAACCACTTTTATAGGCCTATATAGTACTTTTGCATTCAAACGAATGCCATTTGGGCTATGTAATGCACTGCCACTTTTCAGCGGTGTATGATGTCCATTTTCTCTAATATGGTTGAAGATACCTTGGAGGTGTTTATGGATGACTTTTCGGTTGTAGGTAAGTCATTTGAGTCATGCTTGGCAAATCTGACTATGGCTTTGCAGCGATGTGTGGAATTCAATATGGTGCTAAATTGGGAGAAGTGCCATTTTATGGTTAAGGAAGGCATTGTTCTCGGGCATAAAGTCTCTAAAAAGGGAATTGAATTTGATCGAGCCAAGATTGAATTTATCGAGAGACTACCACCTCCAATTTCTGTGAAGGGGGTTCGTAGTTTTCTCGGTCATGCTGGTTTTTATCGAAGGTTTATTAAAGACTTCTCCAAGATTGCAAACCCATTATGCAAACTTTTGGAGAAGGAAGCAAAGTTTCAATTCGGTGAAGATTGCTTGAAGGCATTTGAATGCCTCAAAGGAAAGCTAGTTGAAGCCCCTATTATTGTAGCACCCGATTGGTCTCTACCTTTTGAAATTATGTGTAATGCAAGTGGTGTAACCTTGGGTGTTGTACTTGGTCAGAAAAGAGAAAAGCAATTTCATCCAACCTACTACGCGAGCAAGGCATTGAATGGAGCACAAAAGAACTATACCGTCACTGAATAGGAGCTTCTTGCGGTTGTTTATGCTTTCAAAAAGTTCTGTGCTTACTTGTTGGGAACCAAGGTAGTGGTTCATACAGATCATACGGCTTTAAGATATCTAATGGCAAAGAAGGATGCCAAGCCAAGGCTAATTAGGTGGGTGCTACTGCTTCAAGAATTTGATTTCGAGGTCAAGGATAGAAAAGGTTGTGAAAACCAAGTAGCTGATCATCTATCTAGACTTGAGAGTGAGCACACAGTGTAGACAGACCTTGATATTGATGATGCATTCCCTGATGAAGAGATTCTAGCAACTTGGGTGGAAAATTTACCGTGGTATGTAGATTTCGCTAACTACGTGGTAAGCGAAGTGATTCCTGAGAATCTCTCCTTTCATCAAAAGAAAAAGTTCATGCATGATGTGAAACATTACTTCTGGGATGAGCCTTATCTTTTTCAACGATGTGCTGATGGTATTATTAGGCGGTGCATCCCAGATGTAGAGGTGCATAGCATACTGGAAGCAAGCTATGCTTCCCAAGTCAGAGGTAACCATGCAGGTGAACGGACGGCCAAGAAAGTACTGCAAAGTGGCTACTATTGGCCTTCATTATTCAAGGATGCCTACGATTTTGTAAGAAGATGTGATCAGTGTCAGCGGCAAGGTTCTATCTCAAAGCACCATAAGATGCCCATGTCCAAAATGCTTGAAGTAGAGTTATTCGATGGCTGGGGTATCGACCTCATAGGCCCATTTGTGAGCTTATTTGGGATGAAATATATTTTAGTTGTTGTGGATTAAGTATCCAAATAGGTCGAAGTAGTCGCTCTAGTTGATAATGAAGGTAAGAGTGTTGTGGCGTTCTTAAAGAGAAATATCTTCTCTCATTTTGGGGTACCTCGTACCATCATAAGCGATGGAGGATCACATTTCTGCAACAAGCTGTTCAGAACTGTATTAGCAAAGTATAGGGTTAAGCAACATAAGGTAGCTACACCGTAGCACCCAAAAACTAGCGGGCAGGTGGAGGTTTCAAACTGGGAAATCAAGCTGATCCTTGCTAAGACTATGAATGCCAGTAGGAAAGATTGGTCCAGGAAGCTAGACGATGCCTTATGGGCATATAGGACTGCGTTTAAGACACCAATTGGCATGTCACCATACCAACTAGTTTATGGAAAGGCTTTTCACTTGCTAATTGAGCTAGAACATAAAGCAATGTGGGCACTAAAGCAGCTGAACCTGAACTGGGATGATGCTATTAATATGAGATTGGGGCAGCTGAACGAGATGGATGAATTTTATCTAAATGCATATGAAAAAGCAGATCTTTACAAGGAAAGGATGAAAAAGTACCATGATCGGAGGATTATCCAATGAAACTTTTAGAAAGGCGATTTGGTACTCCTTTTCAACTCCAGACTGAAGCTTTTTCCAGGTAAGTTGAAGTCTAAATGGCCTGGTCCATTCAGAATCAGCCAAGTTTACTCATCTGGAGTAGTGGAGTTAGAAAATGATGATGGTAGTGTCTTTAAGGTGAATGGCCAAAGAGTGAAGCTATATATCGGTCCAACCAACTCGATAAAATGTATAGCCTCCATATATCTTGATGAAGTCTGAGTAATCGAGATAACTATGTTGTGCCGCGATAATAAATCAAGCGCTACATGGGAGGCAACCCATTATTTTTAATCATTTTTGTTTTACTAGCAGTTTGTTTTTGATAAATAAAAAAATTCAAAAAGAAGAGTCAAGCCACAACCAAAACTAAGGCGCTTGGTGGGAGGCAACCCATCCTTCTAATCATTTTTGTTGTTTTTGATTAAGTGTAGGTGCATGAAGTACAAAGGGGGAGATTAGCCCCAAATTTCAATTTGAAAGTGGGCCATGTCAGTGGTGGTAAGTCTAGGAATGATCTCACATAGGCAATAGGCTAGGCGCCGCCTATGCCAACATGGGCAATAGGCTAGGCGCCACCTATGCCATCGTCTATGCTCACTGCCTTACATAGGTAATAGGCTAAGCGCCGCCTATGCCAACATGGGCGATAGGCAAGGCGCCGACATACCAACATGGGCGATAGGCTAGGTACCGCCTATTCCAACATAAGCGATAGTCTAGGCGCCACCTATGCCATCTCCTATGCTCACTGCCTCACATAGGCGATAGGCTAGGCGCCGCCTATTCCAACATAGGCAATAGGTTAGGCACCGCCTAGTTATGCTTAGGCGATGCTATAGGTGCCGCCTATTAACGTGAATTTTGCCTACTAACCCGAGTGTGAATGGACCAACCCAACCCATGGCTCATCCTTTAACTATATCCTCTACCCTTAAACCCCACTAAATTCTTCTTCAACCTAAGCGCCGCCCAACATTGCCCTCTCCAAGCTTTTCTCTTTTCTCATCTAATCCTGCAGGCTCACCTTCCCGATTCATCATGAATTAATCACCAAGTAAGTTTTTCTTTCATGTTTCGTAGTTGTTTCAGTGCTACGCTTATAATGGTTAACTAGATTTTGTAGTAGTGCTTGGTGATAAGAGTATGGTTAGTTTGTTATGATTTTTGAAAAATACATCTCATTGAGTGAAAGGATTCTTGTGGGTATTCTTGATTTTACTCCGGCATGTATTGATTGGTATTCACTATCATAATTTTTTTATTATTATGGAGTTGAAATTTTAAAGTTAATGCATAATTTTGGGAGTTGTAAGCTTGACTATGTGAGTGACTCGTTCATCGATGTAATGGTTATGGTTAACCAAAAGCATAAGATTGTGTAATTGTTTCTATGCTATAGCATGATAAGATTTCTATGTGGTAGTCTTGCTCAAAGATTGCATTGCTCCAATAAAATAAAGTTGGAAATGATAGTCAAGATTACACGACCATTGTGTGCTGCTTCTCTATATCAAACTGAGAAATTGTTATGTAAAGTGAAGGGTTGAAAGTGTGATTGCGCTAATAATGTTGTTGGCACATACCACCTAAATATATGTCGATGAAGTCTGAGTAATCGACATCACTCACTCAATTAGTTTGTGCAAATAAATTAAGTGTGGGGTGGTGCCATCACTATTTTCTTTTTCGATTATAGTGAATTTTATGAAATGAGACTAACATGACCCTATTATGATCTCATGTAACATGGCTCCGAAAAGACGACAGGGAAAGGAGAAAGCATCCACCTCACAAAAAGGTCAAAAAAGGTCAAGAAAGGACCAGGCTGATTCCTCCTCTCTTCAAGTGCCTCGACACACCTTTGGGATCAAGTGGGTTCTGGAAGAAGAAGGGAAGGACTGGTATAGAAAAAATAAAGTGAATAATTATGTCCATGTGGAGTTGATGCAGAAGAAAAGTTTAGCAAAGAACTGCCCTCGTATTTTGGCAAAGATTATGGCACTAAATCTTGACTTTATCTTCGGAGACATAGGCGAATGTAATCTTGATTTGACTCGAGAGTTTTATGCCAACTGGTACCAAAGGACTATGGGAAATTAAGTAAGGATTTGGGGGCAAGTCTTACAATTGAACGCTGATTTCTTCAACTCTTTCCTGGGTACTTCAAGTGTGGATCAATCACCACTCAAGGAGCTCTACAACAGACCTCCCTACAGAGCCATCAAACATACGTTGTGTGGATCAAGGTCCATGACCCGGTGGACTCATCACAAAAATAATGGTCGTCATAATACTTACCCATATGCTTGTTTGAACAGAGAAGCTTGCACATGGTTAAGAATAGTCAATTCCTGCTTGATTCCTGGGACACAATACACTAAGGTCACACGTGATTGAGTCTGCTTGGTATATGCTCTAATGATGAATGTTCCTATCAATATTGGTGCAGTTATACGAACGTCGATGCTAAAAGCAAGGGTGCACAAAAGGTCTCATTTCAGCTTCGGCAACTTATTGACTGCAATTTTAAGAAAAGAGCACATTGAGGAGGAGCCAGCAGACCATAAGTTGCAACATAACCCGAAGAAGGTAGATCTCACGAAAATCAAAGATCCAGAAACCGGTCAAGGCATTAACCTTACCACTGCTGAGAGACATGCTCAAGATGAGAGTTTTTTTTGCCATCTGTTTGGCATGACTAGGTTCACTATGATGAATGAGGGTCGTGTGCCGACTGATGCAGAGCTTCAGCAGTTGGACTATGACTACCCGCTTAATGAGCAAGCTTGGGCCATGTGTGGAGTGGGGGTAAATTTTGAAGAACCTCTAGATGATGATGTGCCGACAGACGATGATCACCAGCTGCTAGACTCTGATGTGGAGGACAACTCTGATGATGAAGACTCTGATGATGATTCTGATACAGGTGGTATGACCCCGGATATAGAGGAGGAGTCTAACTAACCAAGTTTTTGCTTATTTATTTACACTGAGGGCAGTGTGTTCCTTCTTAGTGTGGGGTGTTGTGCTGCATACTGCTTGCCCGTATTTATTCTATAGTCATTTTGATTTAGTCGTAGTTAGTTAGTTGTAATTAGTCAGATTTTTGCATGAAATTGTTCTTATAGACGGCATGGCATTATAACAGGAGTTTGTGCTGAATCACTACTATTGAAACATTTAGGCTCTAAGTTGTGACTCATGCTGTGATAATTGTTTGTGGTTTAATTCATTTATCTGTTGGGTCAAGAATCTATAATGCTCCCAATTAAGTTGACCATGTACAATGTGTGTGTAAGGTTATTGTATATTCTTTGTTGCGGTTGATGCTAGAACTTGCCTAGTGTGTGTGTGAAGCGAAATAAAGATTGTGAGTTTAGGAGATGATTTAGGCATTTCTTAGCAGCCCTGATTTTTTATCTTCTTTTTACCTACCTTTGTACATTGTCCTAGTGAACACCCATTGAGCCTTTAGCTATTTTCTTTGGCAACCCCATATGTAGCCTAATCTATTTTTTTGAAAAGACCATAATTTGATCCAAAAGCTCCTAAGCGCTTTAAATTGTAGAATCAAGTTTTGTAAAGAGTGTGGCAAAATAAGAGGAAAATAATGAAAGTGATGCCCCAAAGTTTAGTTATTGGTACATGAAAATATTGTGATCGACGATGGCTATCATAGGGATGCTAAAAAAAATAATAAAAAATAGAG
Source organism: Capsicum annuum (assembly GCF_002878395.1). Classification (NCBI taxonomy): domain Eukaryota; kingdom Viridiplantae; phylum Streptophyta; class Magnoliopsida; order Solanales; family Solanaceae; genus Capsicum; species Capsicum annuum. The sequence goes on along the minus strand of NC_061115.1, from coordinate 141,587,235 downwards.
AAAAAAAGAAAAAAAAAAGTTGTATATTCCCATCATAGTGTTTTTGATTGAGTAACAAAATGGGTGAAAGGGGGTTGGTAGATGAAAGGAAGGTAGAGTGGTTGTTAAAAGTTAGTTTAAATGGCATAATGTAGTGTATTAAAGTGCTTAGGGAGCATAGTCACCATTTCTGGCCAAAATAGTCCTACCCGTCCCTTTAGCCTACTTTACAACCCGTAAAGACCTATTTGATCCTAAACTTAGCATTCTGATATTAGTGGAGCATTACAATAAGGGCAAGCATATGGTCATCAGTTGTAATCTAAGAATTCTTTGTGAGAGTGAGAGCAAGCAAGTTCTTATACCCATATTTCTGAAAAATGCAAAACTATGAGTGATTATGGGTAACATTTTGTGTGAGCGCACATGGTTGATGATTGTTGGGTAGTTTTATATGATTTTTTTTGGCTTAACTTGTGTATATGAATTAACCAACTTAATGAGTCTATGTTGGAGGGTGAGTTGTTTCTAGTAATGACCAAGAAATTTACTCTTTGTTAATAATTGTCGTGTATGTCTTGTTGAAAATTTTGTGTTGATCTTGTGAAGTTTAGTTAGGTATTCACATGGATGTACTATTTTGTTCGAGGACAAACAAAGCTTTAAGTTTGGGGTGGTGATGTTGGGCGTATTTATACGTCTAAGCACCATAACTTACCCATGTTTTAGCTATGTTTTGAGGATAAAATACATAATTCTTGCACTTTTAGTTTATTTTTAGTTAAGTGAGCTGACCTATGTGATTAGCATGCTTTTCAGGTACTAATGAGGAAGATTACAGCACTTTGGGGACCTGTGGACAGCAAAAGAAAACTTCACATAAAAAGGAAAGCAGCTCTTGGACTGAATGTGACGCATGGGAAATTTTTCCCGGGCAAACTCAATATTTTTAAATAGTTAAGGATGCAGTAGCAATTTATTAGAGAAAGATGTTATTAAAAGCATGATTGCTGAATTTTTAGTTCATTATTGACATTCTGTATTATTTTGAAAACAAGATAAAGCGGCTTAGATTTAGGACACAGAGAGAGAAACGTGTTTCTCTCTTAATTTCGCTAGTCACTTTCATCACCAAGATCGTTCTAAGTTTTGGTATGATGAATATTTCTATGTTGATTTCTGTTTTATTCATGAGTAACTAAGCTTATCTGTTAGGGTTATAGAAACCTTGTAGTATACTCTCTATTGCTATGGGTTTTTGAATTTATGATGTGTTAATCCACTTATATCATTATTCTCTTCATTTTGATTGAATTCTCATGGTTGCAAACATAGGGAATGCGCCATTATAGCAATAACTTGTTTGATAGAAAAGTTACTATTTGGAAAAGAGAGTGTGACGAGAAAATAGGGTTTCCAACCTCTATTTTACACGTTAATGCCCTAGAAGGATTAACTTCTTGGAGAGTTCATACAATTTGTTGCACACTTTGGATTCAAAAAACTAAGGTGAATAAATCCTTAATGGTTGAAAAACATTTGGATTTAGAATTAGAATACATCTCTCTATAAGTGCATGCATGTATAAAATCCGTATTACTCATAGTTAATAGAGAAGTAGAAGCTACAAGGTGGACATAACCCTAACTTATCATTCTCTGTGATCAAATATTATTACACTTATCATCTCATCGTTACACTGATAATATTATTGTGCACTTAAACCAAACCCCCTTACCTTGGAACCTTCGATTAACAGTCTAATAATAATCACAATACTTAGTGATCATAGTATTTCCTGTGGGATTTGACACCCAACCTAGTTGGGTTCTATATTTGATAGCGACCGCTTACACTTTCTAACGAGAGTTGTAATTTGGGCGTATCAACATTCTCTGACTTTAAGCTGTTGATAGCCATATCGGAGGTCTATCATAGAGAAATAACTTACACCTTGAAGCTGGTCAAATAAGTCATCAATCCTTGGAAGAAGATATTTGTTCTTGATTGTGACTTTGCTCAATTGACAGTAGTCAATGCACAGCTGGAGGGAACCATCTTTCTTGCATACAAAAAGGTCTACTGCTCCTCACGGAGAGACACTAGGGCTTATGAAACCTTTATCTTAGAGGTATTTGAGTTTCTCTTTTAACTTTTTAAGCTCCATTGGAGCCTTATGATATATAGGGACAGAGATGGGCAGAGTATCAAGAAAAATATCATTACCAAATTCTATTTCTCTATCCGACGGTATCCCTGGCAAATCTTCAGGGAAGACCTTGAGAAACTTATTGACTACACTGAATGATTCAACTTTTAGAGCTTCAGACTTAGTTTCTTTGACTCAAACTAAAGGATATATGCACCCTTTTGATATCAACTTTCTAGTCTTAAGATAAGATATAAAGTGACCTTTGGGAGACACAAAACTACTTTCCTATTCAAAAATTACCTTATTAGGAAACTAAAACTTCACCACATGAGTGTGACAACTTGTTGATGGATAACATGATTGGTGTCAATCCATGCCCAGTATAACATCAAAATCTACCATCTCTAACTCTATTAGGTCTACTAGTATGATCTTATGGAGGACAGTAATAGGATACTTCTTATAGACTCATCTGGCAACAACTGACTCATCCTCTCGGGTGGAAACTGGAGATTTTTAGGACCTATCCCAAAATTTATCACAATTAATGGAGTCACATAAGAGAGATTTAATATTGAGGGAGAACTGGGCAAACTGACAGAGTTGATGCATTAGTAACCAGAGTCTGAGGATTAACATCCCTATTTCCTTGTTTAGCATATGGATACTCCTTGATTTTTTGGCCCAACTTTCCACACCCATAATAGCCCTTTTTGCCTATTAAACACTTATTAGGATGAGTCCTACCACACTTTGCACATTCTAAATAGTTGGGCCTTCCACCTATACTGTTTTGAGAGCTAGAATTTAAAGACCTGCCCCACTACTCCTGCTAGGTCTTGGGTACAGGGGCATTGGCTGAAGATGGCACTGGTACTGATGAATAAACTTAAAACTACAAATGATTCCCCCTAGATCGTGGTTGACCATACTCAAATTGTCCGATACTAGCCTTCTTGTTTCTCTTCTCTCTTTTCTTTAAATTTTCTACCTCAATCTATTAACCATGCATCATCAATCTAGCAGTATCCATATCCCTAATAAGTGTGGCAGTCCTACATTCCTTGACTACCAAATCAGACACCCTAGTAACAAACTTACTTATACGAGCTCTAGGTTCAGCTATCAACTCAGGAGAATACTTAGATAACTGAGTGAACTTAAGAAAATACTCTTTCATGGTCACAAACCCTACCTCGGGTTCATAAACTCCACCACCTTAGCTTCCCTCATCTCATGCAAAAAGAACCTATCCAAAAATGCATTTTAGAACACCTACCAAATCACAGAAGTTACTTTCTAATATGCCTAAATTACAATTTTCTTATAAAAGTGTAAGCGGTCATCGTCAAGTATAGAACCCAACTAGGTTGGAGTCAAATCCCTGCTTACATCGTTAAATATAAAACCCAACTATGTTGGGGTTGAATCCCATAGGGAATAATATGCTAACCAAGTTATACGACGATTAATAAACTATTTATCTAAGGTTTCCAAATATAATGGGGGTTTTTATAATTCAAATAATTTTTAGAACTCACTTTGTTATAGTAACTCACAGCAGAGATTTCAATATTTCAAATTAATGATATGGAAAGACTTGAGTTGTATTCACTATGAGTATTGACACCTAACTTGTATTAGTTATAGATTAAGATTTTCATGACATATAGGAACAACAAATTATCATTACCAAAGATCTATCTAAATATCTTTTGGCCTATTTAGATATTAGACTACCTAAGAGTCATATAACTTGGTTAACACAGTATTCCCTGTGGGATTCGAATCCAACCTAGTTTGGTTCTATATTTGAAAATAGCTAACTTTCACAAGAAAGTTTTAATTTGGGTGTATCAAATTTTTACACCATAGCCAGGGAGTATGGTTGTCAATTCAGATTGTGGTTGTTAATTGACCTTTGGTTAAGTTTCCTAATTTTAATTTTATTTGTTGTTTTTGTTATTTATTTGATAATTTTTATGTATACTAAGTACAAGGAGGTTGGGCGGAACATTATTATCCTTTCACCCAGAACCACATCTTATTGGAAGAAAGGCTAACCATTAAGAAGTAGATAGACTAGCCGCTTTGGCTAGAGCTCAACTGAACTAATAGAATCTCAACTAAATTAATAGAATGATGGTCACCCAATTCATCATACTAATCCATATGATGAGGACATGGGAGATGATGATTTGTTAAATCTTTCTAACTAAAGGCATGTAAAGAATGTGGCTACACCTGTGAACTGAAATATGAACAAAAATAACCCTCTTAGAGCAACACCAGATTGCCAAGCTATGCAATTTGATCTTGAGGAGGATGAGGATAATATGGATGGAGCAGGTGCATCTGGAGCTATTATTCCTCCACCAACGGCACCCGAATCTAAGTTCAAAATCATAAGCATAATGATTCAGCTACTTCATCTGAAGGGGCTGTTTGGTGGACTTCCGGGTGATGATCCAAATTTTCTATTAGTGAACTTTGTCACTATATGAAAGTCTTTTGATAACCCAGGAGTAGGGCAGAATGTAATCGATTTTCCCCTATTCCTACTGTCTCTGTCTAGGTATATCTTAATGGGTTAACTCCTAATTCTATAACAAACTGGAGGCAATTGAACAGAGATTTCATAGAAAGGTTCTTTCCACTATCAAGGATGTTATAGTTGAGGGATGAGATTAGTAATTTTAGGTAGCTTCCAACTGAGGGTCTTCACGAGACATGGGATAGGTTCAAGAAGAAGTTAATTCAGTGTCCCAATCACAAAATAATTGACATATATTTGATGGAAACTCTGTATAGATCCTTGAATTCAATTAAAAATCCGATAATGGATAATGTTGCAGGTGGAGCATTATGGATCTTACTTTTCTAGAAGCTTTTGAAATGCTTTATAGGATGACTAAATAGAGTAGAGCATGGCATACTAAGGATTCTGAGGTAGCGAGATCTACTATATCTAGTGGTATGTTTGCAAAGCAACACCAAAAAGAGGAGGAACGTGACCAAGATATGGCATACATGAAGACCCAAATAGATATTTTTATTAAGAATTTATTATCTAGAAAGACTAAAAAGGTGAAAGTTATTGGGTCTCAAGGTAGAGCCAACTCTAATTTTGAGGAGGAGGATAATTATTCAAACAAGCAGGGGATTTTTGAGGCAATAGCCAAGTAAACCAAGTTGAAACTATTATGATAAAGCGGGGTACAGAGATCGTGACCAAGGTAACTGGAAAAACAAGAATAACTAGAGTAGTTTGTTTGTGCCTCATGGGAATCGTGATGCGGTTGCTATGAGTTTAGGAAAGTTGTCCATGTAGGACTTCATTAAGAACTTGTTGAAAGAAATGGAGGCAAACAATGTCAGTGTGACAACGATGAAGAGTGATTTATCCTCTATGAGTCAGTTAGTGGATTTGCATTCAACCTCTATAAAATAGTTGGAGCAGTAGATGAACAAACTTTCAGCAGCATTCAACTAAAGGAAGAGTGGTACTTTGCCAAGCGACACAGTGTAGAACCTTTGAAAGGATGGCTCTTGCATGGCAGTTACCACTTAGAGTGGTAAAGTATTACCAGGCCTTTCTGTGAGAAAAGCTGTGATTGATAGTGTAGTTGAAGTTGGGGAAGATAATAAAAATAGCCTAGTGGAGTCTGAAAAACTGGATGGTAATGACATTCCATCTAACCATTAACAGGTTGATGAGTTAGAGACAAAAAAGAAAGAAGAAGGAAACAGTGATTACCACTCTCCCAAAACCACTACCTTCCTTCCCTCATTAATTAAAAATAAAGATTGATGACACAAAGTTTAGAAAATGCATGGTGATACTGAAGCAGCTAATGGTAAATATTCCTTTGGTGTAGGCCGTAGAGAAGATGCCTAGTATATAAAATTTATGCAGGACCTTGAGACAGAGAAGAGAATAGTAAGCTACGAACTAGTGGATAATCTCTATTATTATGGTACCATTTTAATAAGATTCTTGGTGTAAAAGAAAGAAGATTCGGGAGCATTCACCATCCCTTGTACTATCGAGTTGCTTGATTTTGCTAAGGCCTTATGTGATCTCAAAGAAAATATTAACCTGATGCCACTTATTGTTTAGAAAAAATTGGGTTTGGGGGATCCTATACCCACTAATATGCTGCAAGTGATGGTAGATAGGTCAGTGAAGTAGCCAGTAGGGATATTATATGATATGCTAGTAAAGGTGGCCAGCTTTATGTTTTTGGTGGATTTTGTTATTCTAGATTATGAGGTGGACTTCGAGGTACCCATAATCTTAGACAGACCTTTTCTCATAACTGGGAGCATACTTATTGATATGCGGGCTAATGAGCTACTATTCAGACTTAATGATGAGGAAGTTTGGTTCGATGTGTGCCAGTCTATAAAGTAGCATAAGGAGATAAGTGCATTCTTCATTGTTGATGTTTATTCTCAGAATGAGAAAGAGGTGTTGACAGAGGAAAGATTTGCTGTTGAAACTCTGATTGTGGTCTTGATGAACTTTGATCGCAAAGGCATTGAAAAATATGAAGAGACAGTTTATGCCCTGACGGGAATGGTATCATACTCATATGCACCCAAGAAGAAAGATTGAGACCTTAAAAATTACCCAACATCATCGGCTAAACTATCTATTGAAGATCCATCGGTATTGGAGTTGAAAGAGTTTTTGGGCCATCTATGGTATGTGTTTTGAAGAATTTAAAACACTTTACCTGTGATTATTGCAGCAAATTTGGCTGAGCAACAGGTTGAGTCACTTATCTCTATGCTTAAGAGGTATAAAAGGGCTATAGGTTGGACTATTGCTGATATTATCGGTATTCGTCTAGGTATTTATACTTAAAAGATTCAGCTTGAGAAAGATTTCACACTAACAATTGAGCACCAATATCATCTTAACCCACTGATGCAAGAAGTGGTTAAGAAGGAGATCATTAAATGGCTTAATGTAGGATTTATATACCTTATCACTGATAGTAAGTGGGTAAGCCCCATCCAATGTGTGCCTAAGAAAGGGGGCATGACTGTAGTGGAAAATAAAAAAAATGAGTTGATTCCACTCAGGCCTGTGACTGGGTGGAGAGCTTGCATGGACTATCGTAAGTTGAACTCATGGACTTTAAAGGAATATTTCCCGATGCCTTTTATGGATCAAATGCTTGATCGGTTGGCGGAAAAAGGTTGGTATTATTTTCTAGACGGGTATTTAGGCTATAACCAAATTTCTATTTCCCTATAGGATCAGGAGAAGATGACGTTCACTTGCCCGTATAGTACTTTTACTTTCAAGAGAATGTCATTTTGTCTTTGTAATTCACTCACTACCTTTCAATGGTGAATGATGTCTATGTTTTTCGATATGGTAAAAGACACCTTGGAGGTATTTATGGATGAGTTTTTGGTGGTAGGTGATTCTTTTGATCTTTGTTTGGTAAATCTAAGTAGAGAATTGCAGCGGTGTAAGGAATTCAACCTCGTACTATATTGGTAAAAGTGCCACTTCATGGTAAAGGAGGGCATTGTCCTTAGGCACAAAATTTCAGCCAAGGGAATTGAAGTCGACCGGGCAAAGGTCGAGGTTATTGACAAACTACCTCCTCCCATTTTAGTAAAGGGAGTTCATAGTTTACTTGGTCATGCGGGATTCTATCGACGATTTATAAAGGACTTCTCCAAAATTACAAATCCACTTTGCAAGCTTTTGGAGAAGGAGGCTAATTTCACCTTTGATGATGATTGTTGGAAGGTATTTGAATTCCTTAACGAGAAATTAGTTGGTTCCCCAATCATTATTGCTCTAGATTGGTCGATGCCATTCAAAACCATGCGTGCGCAAGCGGAGTGGCACTTGGATCTGTGCTTGGCCAAATGAAAGAAAAGTTATTTCATCCTATTTACTATGCAAGCAAGGAATTGAATGGAGCCCAAAAGAATTACACTATTACTGAATAGGAGATTTTCAGGTTTGTCTATGCATTCGAGAAGTTCAGTGCTTACTTGCTGGGAACCAAGGTGGTGGTTCATACAGATCACAAGGCCCTGAGATATTTGATGGCAAAGAAGGATGCTAAGACAAGGCTAACAGTTGGGTACTGGTTCTTCAAGAGTTTGACTTTAAAGTCAAAGATCAGAAAAAATGTGAGAGTTAAGTTGAGGATCACTTGTCCATACTTGAGAGAGATCAACAAGTCAAGGATAAGCTCGACATTGATGATACATTTTTGGATAAGACAATTCTAGCTGCTGTGCTTAAAAGAGTACCTTAGTATGTGGACTTTTCAAACTATGCGGTAAATGAGATTATCCCAGAGAATATTTTATTTCATCAGAAAAAGAAGTTTCTTCATGATTTTAGAAGTTACTTCTGGGATGAGCCGTATTTATTCTGGTGTTATGTTGATAATATCATAGAAGGTGAATTCCATAGGTTGATATATTGAATATTCTACAAGCTCGTCATACTTCTCCAGTTGGAGGTCACCATGCAGGTGATCATACTGCAAGAAAGGTGTTGTAAAGTGGCTATTATTGGCCAACCATGTTCAAGGATGCATATGAGTTCGTGAGGAATTGTGACCAGTGCCAGAGATGAGGGTCAATATCGAAACACCATGAGATGCCCATGGCTAAGATGTTGGAAGTGAACTCTTTGACGTTTGGGGTATTGATTTAATGGGGCCATTTGTGAGCTCCTATGTGTAGAAATATATCTTAGTAGTTGTGGAATATGTGTCCAAATGGGTTGAAAGAGTTGCTTTAGCTGATAATGAAGGCAAGAGAGTGGTTGCCTTCCTAAAGAAGAACATCTTCTCCCATTTTAGAGTGCTAAGGACCATATCACCCACAAACCAGTGGGCAAGTGGAAGTCTCACACCAGGAGATAAAAACAATCTTGGCTAAGATAGTGAATGCGACTAGAAAGGATTGGTCTCAAAAGTTAGATGATGTCTTGCAGGCATACCGAACTGCTTTCAGAACACCTATTAGGATGTGACAATACCAGTTAGTCTATGGAAAAGCATGTAACCTTTCGGTTGAACTCAAGAACAAGTCTTTATGGGCTCTGAAATGAGTAAACAAGAACTGGAGAGAAGTGGCTAAGTTAAGAATGGGACAATTAAATAAAATGGATGAATTTCATCTCAAAGCTTATGAAAGAGATGACCTGTATAAAGTGTGGATGAAGAATTACTTTGATGAAAGAATAGAGAAGATAAAATTTCATGTTGGCGGTTAGGTGTTATTGTTCAACTCTCGACTTAAGTTCTTTCCAGGTAAATTGAAATAAAGATGGTCTAGACCGTTCAAAGTGAGTCAAGTTTTTCCATCAAGTGTGGTGGAACTTGAAAGTAAAGATAGAAGTCTGTTCAAAGTTAACAAGCAAAGGATAAACAATTATGTTGGTCTAATGGATGATGTCAAGTTTCTGTCTACTGTGTATCTCGATGAAGTCTGAGTAGTTGAGATAACCAACTCGTGTCGCGACAGTAAATCAGGCGCTATTAGGAGGCAACCCAATATTGTGTGTTATAAGTCTTCTTGTTTGTTTTAAAGCTTTATTTTACGTTATAACTTGTTAGATATGAAGGGATAAGTTTAAAATCAATGTTGTCAGTATAATGGAACCAATGACCAAAGTTGATGGGATACGAGGAAGCTGACGACCCATTACTTAATGTCGTCAGCTCGACCAAAATTAGCACCATTATTGATATGGGCGACTACCATAGATGATAAGCCGTCACTCGTGTGATAAGCCTTCATATGAGGCCATCAATTAAAACAAAAATGAGGTGTAATGTAGATAAGGCTGATGACCAAGGCTGATCAGCTATCACTCATATGATAAGCCGTCACAACTAGTCATCAAATAAGCCAAAATTAGGGAACATTCTGCCTTAAGGTGATGATGATATGTGATGGTCTATCAACCAAGTGATAATCCATCACTTAATTTTGGGCCCAAGTAAAGAATTCTGACCCGATCCAAATCCACTAGCCCTAGTCTTTTCAAGTTCCCGATAATAACTTTTTCAAATTTTATTTTTCTTTGGTATATTTTCTTTCCATTATTAACTTTAATTGGACCTCACTTATTAATTGTTGGATAATTGTAGAAAACAAAAAAATAGGCTACATCTGTGCAATAACTTTATCTTTCTCGTCAATTTCTGTTCAAAATCCAATATTTAATTTTCTCTCTTCACCTTCTCAAAAACAAGTGAAAATTTTTGAAAATTCTCCTTCTCCTTCTCTAAGAAATTAGTCAAGCACACCCATTCTTCTCTGAGCAACTTGAAAACTCTCAAATTTGAAGTATGCAACTTAAGTTTCCTGAAAGGTTTGTTTCAAGATTGTCTCTTTTTCTTTGGTAAGTAATGAGAATTGACCACTAATGTAAGTTTTTAAGGCTTTGAAATGTTCATGAACAAGTTTAAGTAATGCATAGTGAGTTGGTAACCTTCAAGAAGCATAGGTAGAGGGTGATGTAATCATATCTGAAAGAGTTCAAACAGCTGCTACCATAACTGGATCCACATAGAATGTACAGGTGTTAGTTCCTAAATCTATGCAAGAAACCTCTTCTGCAGGGGCTGCTTCAGATCCTGCAAGTAAAGAAAACCCTGTAGTGGTTGTACTAATATTGGAGTATGCACTTACGCCATATAATTTAGGAAGATGGTAAAGCAAGGGAAGAGGATTGAGGCTTAATTAAAGCTTTTTGCAAACCAATTTGAGTCAGTTGTAGATAAGAGAATCCAGGCAGCCATTGAACCTTTCTTAAATCTACATGGAGGCATTGATGACTTGGAGCGTAGAATGAATGAAAGGTTGAGTGAGATGTCAGTTCCTGACCATACAGGTTTCAAGGGAGCCTTGGACAAGGCTAAAGCTGACATTATGGCATTGTAGAGCCACCAGATTATGATCTTTTCATATCCGGTAGCTAAAGAATATGAGGTCGAACCTCTATTGATTCTCATCACCGGGAAACCAGTGGAGAAAAAGAAAGAAAAGGTAGACAAGAAAGTCAAAGGCAAGAAAAAAAGAAGCAATAGTGATGAAGGAAGAAAAGTTTAGAGGAGAGCACAGCAAAAGGCAAATAAGAAGAAACTAAAAGAAGCAGCAAAAAAATTGAAGGCGAAAGATGAGCCACTAGAGGAAGCATTAAGAGCTAGAGCTCTGGGAGCTTCATCTAGTAGGCCCCTAGTGACTGTTGGTGAGACTGTTGGGGAGTTTTTCACTCCGCCAACTACTGTGGTAGATGCATCATCATATCTTAATGATACTGATGTGATTGCTCCCACTAATGATGCAGCAGCAGAGCTAGTGGTACATGATTCATACACTTAAAGCGCTACAGGTATGTCATATCTCTTGTTGCTCTACTTTGGTATTTTGTATTGAGGACAATGCATGTTTTTTATTTGTGGGGGTGGGGATACTTTGCATGTTTATGTTTATTTGTATGTCTGTGTAGGTGTATTATGTATGCATGAGAAGTAACAAGTTAATAAATGAAAAATATTTGATTTTGAGTCATTGATTGTAAAACTGTCGTACCCACCAAACCCTTTTTGACTATGATATTGATTTTTGGGCACATGGAAACCATTACTGGTCTATAAAAGTATACAACATTTCCTACTTGAGCTTAAGTCTATATTGAGTATTTGGTGAGGTCCACACAATTCCATGCCATGCAAGATTGAGATTTTGCTTGAAGATGTTCTTATTATGTACATTCATCCAGAACTTTCCTAAATCATTTTGTAGTGTCAAAAGTAGTCGACTGAGAAGTGACCACTTGCCTTTTTTTATTAGTCAACTATTAGGTGCATATGATATCCAATTTTGATCCCTTTTGAAGCCAATAGAATACCCTTTTTGTTACAACAACTTAAATACCCTTCATTTAGATTCTTAAGTAAGCCCCATTTTAGCTAAGTTTCTCTTTGGATATATTACATATCAACTTAAGCAAATCACCTAAGTTGAGGGTGGCTGCATTAAAAAGGCTGATGGTGTGAAAAATGTTTTAAGTGCTATTAAAGTTGGTTATATTATATAAAAAAATGGTGTAGAAAAAAATGAACTGTTGGACCTTCAGACTTAGTATCTTTGACTCAAACTAAATGATATATGCACCCTTTGATATCAACTTTCTAGTGTTAAGATAAGATATAAAATGACCTTTGGGATACACAAAACTACCTTCCCATTCAAAAACTACCTTATCAGGAAACTAAAACTTCACCACATGAGTGCGACAATTTGTTGATGCATAACATGAATGGTGCCAATCCATGCCCAGTACAACATCAAAATATACCGTTTCTAACTCTATTAGGTCTGCCAGTATGAGATTATGGAGGACAGTAATAGGACACTTCTTATAGACTCATCTGGCAATGACTGACTCACCCACTGGGGTGGAAACTGGGAAGGGTTTAGAGAGATTTTTAGGACCTATCCCAAAATTTATCACAATTAATGGTGTCACATAAGAGAGATTTAATCTTGAGGGGGAACTGGGCAAACTGATGAAGTTGGTGCGTTAGTAACCAGAGTCTGAGGATTAACATCCCTATTTCCTTGTTTATCATATGGACACTCCTTCATTTTGTTGCCCAACTTGCCACACCTATAACAGCCCCTTTTGCCTATTAAACACTCATTAAGATGAGTCCTGCTATACTTTGCACAAGCCACATAGTTGGACCTTCCACCCATACTGTTTTGAGGCCTGGAATTTAATGACCTACCCCACTGCTCCTGCTAGGTCTTGGGTGCAGGGGTACTGGCTGAAGATGGCACTGGCAGTGATGAATGAGCCTAAAACTACAATTGATTCCCCCAAAATCATGGTTTACCATACTCAAACTTTTTGATTCTAGCCTTCTATTCAATCTATTGACCATGCATCATCAATCTAGCAATATCCATATCCCTAATAAGTATGGCAGTCCTACACTCTTTGACTATAGGTTGAGGCACTAGACATCATAGGTTGCTTTTCCATAGCCATATCCAATCTATAGGTGTATTATGTATCCATGAGAAGTAACAAGTAAATAAATAGAAAATATTTGATTTTGAGTCATTGATTGTAAAACTGTTGTACCCACCAAAACCTTTTTGACTATGAGATTGATTTTTGGGCACATGGAAACCATTTCTGCTCTATAAAAGTATACAACATTTCCTACTTGAGCTTAAGTATTTATTGAGTATTTGGTAAGGTCCACACATTTCCATACCATGCGAGAGTGAGATTTTGCTTGAAGATGTTCTTATTGTGTGCATTTATCTAGAACTTGCCTAAATCATTCTGTAGGGTCTCAAGTAGTCAACTGAGAAGTGATCACTTGCCATTTTTTATTAGTCAACTGTTAGGTTTATACGATATCCAATTTTGATCCCTTTTTAAGCCAATAGAATACCTTCTTTGTTACAACAACTTAAATACCATTCATTGAGATTCTTTAGTAATCCCAATTTTAGCCAAGTTTCTCTTTGGATATATTACATATCAACTTAAGCAAATCACCTAAGTTGATGGTGGCTTCATTATAAAGGATAATGGTTTGAAATATGTTTTAAGTGCTATTAAAGTTGGTGTATATTATATAAAAAAGAAAAAATGGTGTAGAAATAAAAAGGAATAAAAAAAATAGTGGTACGGAAATAAAAACGTCCTAAGTTTAATTGTCAAGAATTCTGCAAAAGTGTTTTGGAGAATAATCTCAGGGAATAAGGGGTCGTAGCTAAAGTAGTGCAATAAAAGAGAAGTTATGTCACTAAGATCAAATCATTCAACCCCTCACTTGAGCCTTCATTTCAAGACAAGAAAAGACCTGTATGATCTTAACCGGATTACTAGATAAACCAATTGGAATGGTAAGGGAAAGCTTATGGTTTTGCAAGTGAAAATTCAGATTTTCTATTCTGAGAGTGAGCGCTTCAGTGTGTGGTTCTTGTAAATATAGAGAAATATGTCGAGTCAGGAACTTCTAATATTCTTTGTGAGGGCATGAGAATTATTTTGGAACTTACTACTCAGTGGATTGAGTACTCCAAGTTTAAGTAGTGTTTTGTTGTTTGAAATTTAAAGATAGTGTGGAATCTTGATATTGCTTAGCAGGAAAAGATTACAATCTCTTTCTTATGGGTGAAAAACTAAGGAAAACAAATACTACTCATTACATTATTGTTCTGATTGTGTGCATAATATTGTATTAGTTTCTTCAGGACAAGCAAGTATTTTAAGTTGAGGGTCTTGGTAATTTTTCTATTATGTATGTTATCTGTTGGTTGCAAACAACATGTGGTACCTTATTAGTTTGTTTGAACTAAGAAATCAATTTAAAAGGAAGTGATTTATCAACGGGTATATGGAATCATTAGAGTTCCATCTAATGACTAACGCTTTAACAAGGTTAATCAACTCGAGCTAAAATCATGTTATGTACAAAGATTCCCTAAGTTTGAGAAAATTAGGTAGTCCAATATCTAAATAGGTTGAAAGAAATTTAGATAGATCTTCGATAATGATAATATATTGTTCCTACATGTCATGAAAATTGTAAGCTATAACTAATGCAAGTTAGATGTCAATTCTCATAGTGAACACAACTCAGGTCTTTCCATATCATTAATTTGAAATATTGAAATCTCTGTTGTGAGTTACTAAAACAAAGTGAGTAGTAAAACTTGTTTGAATCACAAAAACCCCCCATTACATCAAGAAACCTTCGATCAATAGTTTATTAATATTCATATAACTTGGTTAACTTAGTATTCCCTATTGGATTTGACCCCATCCTAGTTGGGTTCTATATTTGATGACGACCGCTTATGCTTTCATTAGAAAGTTGTAATTTGGTTGTATCGTCAAATTTAGAACCCAACTAGGTTGGAGTCAAATCCCACAGGGAATATTGTTTTAACCAAGTTATATGACTATTAATAAACTATTGATCAAAGGTTTCCGGATGTACTGGGGGTTTTTGTGATTCAAACAATTTTTACTACTCACTTTGTTTTATTGACTCACAACAGAGATTTCAATATTTCAATTATGAGTATTGACGCCCAACTTGCATTAATTATAGCTTTAGATTTTCATGACATATAGGAACAACAAATTATCATTATCGAAGATCTATCTAAATTTCTTTCGACCTATTTAGATATTGGACTACCTAATTTTCTCAAACTTAGGGAATCTCTGTACATAACATAATTTCATCTCAAGTTGATTAACCTTGTTAAAGAACTAATCATTAGATGGAACTTTAATGATTCCAAATACCCATTGATAATTCACTTTCTTTTAAATTGATTTCTTAGTTCAAGAAAACCAATCATAAGGTACCACATGTTGTTTGGAACCAACAGATAACATACATAACAGAAAAATTATCAAGATATTCCTGCAGTTTGTTAAATCTTAATCAACTAACGACATTATCAGGCAAAACTCATAGATCTCATAGCTCAAGTAATGGAAATAGTTCCTCATAATATAGAAGAAGACAACAGAAATTAGATTCATTATTCAAAAGATATTAACTTACAAACAATAAGAATCGAAGATTGTTCTTCCTTCTAATCCAAATAAGGATTCCAAAACCAAAATAATAATCCCCAAAACTTGATTCAAAAATTTAGAGAAAAATATCAAAAAGCTGTCATTTGCGTAAGTTTCAAGATGCCTATGAAAACCTAACACTTTTCCTTAAATACTCAAGATAATTTTGGAGTTAAATTTCAAATTTCATATTTTTTGCTCCGTAGCTGATGACCTTATCTGACGGCTTATCAGAGAGTTGATGACTTATTAGACCAAGTCATTAACTCCTCTTCCAAACTGATGTTCACTGCTAATAGGTGACGACCTGGGCTGGTGGCTTATTAAGAAATTGATGACTTATTAGGTCAAGTTGTCAACTCTTCATTTCTGTTCTTACACACTGTCTTTAGCTGACAACTTCTTCTGACGCCTTATCACCAAGTTGATGACTTATCAGACGAGTCGTCAACTACAATCTTTCTATCTACTTTATCAAAACTCCTCCTTCTTGACGTAGTCATTGTAGGTTTCCATGCATCTTAACTTACCTATAATATCACATAAAATATAATCAAAAATGACAATAGTTACTTAAGAACTTAGAATTATTCCAAGTTAAAAGCCTTAAATATGCTAACATAAAGCCAGCACATCACTTCCACACCTCTACCTTCCTTTCACATAACAACCCAATCATAAGCAACATTCTTTGGCCTATAGGATGCTAATTATACACTCTCCTCCTCAATAATATGCATAATCTAAGCAATCTTTTTATGTAATCAATGAAGAGTTGAGGATCCCTATGAAATCATGAATTCAGGTTGCATCTAGATAACAATTTTGCTGAAGTGGGACTATCACATGTTTGTTGCCCTGAACATTGGCATTCACAGCTTAGGCCAACGCCTTAAATAGAGCCTAAAATTTAGCATGAGACACATTCTTATTAACAGGGTCGGCGTGTAGGGGTGGTTGGTCACCATTTCTACGTGCATTGGCTCGACGAGGAGTCATATTCTGTTATATAAAAGCATGATTTAAAGCAGATAGAGACAACAGAAAGCATGATAGTTCATGAAAGAAATGATGATTCCTAACTTGTCCTATGGCCTCTTGCTCATGAATGAGGTGCGCTTCACATCCATGATAATTACTCTATGTAATATGGCTTGTCTGACTCCCTAGGAGTCTTTAAACCTTAGGCTCTGATACAAAGTTTGTAACAGCCCGGAAGTACCCCCTGGATGTCACACAGTGCTTAAGACTACAAATAGTCCCCAGTTCCCTTTATGCCTACCTTACTTAGAACTCATAAGGAAAGTAAACTGACATATATAAAATCTAAAGATAACTGAATTAATATCTTAACTAAAAATATTTAACTTGGAACTTCTTAAGCATACACTCATGTACTTAAAACAGAAAATAGTCAGACAAGCCTCTACCTCTAACTAGAGAGCCACTAGGACAGACCCCCAGCTAACTCGAACATAAATAAAAATCAAATAACTGAAAATGCATCATCAATATCAAAGTCTGATAAACTGGGTCCTTGGTCTATGAGGACTCACATAATAGTTGGGATGTAGGTGTGATGCCCATAATTAATCGTGCTGCTGGAACGGAGCACCAGAACCTACATTATAAGAAAATGAAGAACGTAGACATACATATGGGTCAGTATCTCTGGAATGTACTAAGTATATGGGGGTAATGCATAAGTAAAAATGATAACTGAATATTCAAATAAACTTTCAACGATACATGTTAAGTGTAAATGACTCACCTTGGTTATGAATAAAATAAAATACTACAAGATCAAAATCAAAGATGAAGAACCATAAGACTAAACTTTGTAAGCCATGACACTTGGATTCTAAAAGCTTTATTTACTATGCTTTCTTAGGGAGGTTCTTCTAACCGACATAAACCATATGATCTATCATAGAGTCCAACACCTTACCCACGTTGGGGAGAGTTATTCTACCCTTGCCATAAAAATAGAACCTTAATCTTAGTGATCACTGAACTTAACCCATATTGGGACTTACACCTACGGTGGCTCGTATTTTCTAGGAAGTAAGGATATGCTCATCCATATTCTCTTCTCGCTGCTAAATACTACTCCAATATTACTTATATGCTCATACTTTAGGGAATCCAACTTAAAATAGCTTAATGGTTGGTATACCTGAAACCAATTATGCTTCTCTTTGCTTTAAATCATAAGGATAGTAAATGATTGAGGATTTCAAGCCTTCTCGTTGAATCAAAATACCAAACGTTTCTTGTAAAGTTAGTACTTAAACTTAAGCTTTAAATCTCATACTTTCTTTCATATATATTGTAATACAATATCATGCTGAAAACTCAATCGGAAATCCTTAATCAATGTCTCAAATCAAACTCATGGTATTCAGGTCATAATAGAGAATTCTTCAAGTCAAGATATAAATTAACGAGAGAAATTGTACACTTTAATACTTCAATCACATAATAATTGCATAAACTCAAAACAAGATAACTTAGGTATGAAACCTAATATCAAATCATATGAATTAAACTTTTAAACAAGTTTTGGGCACAAGGATGGAAGAATGTCCTTGTCCGTAATCCCATATAGCTCAATGTCTAGATTTTTGAAGATTGTCTGAACTTAGAAGCTTTAACTTTTGAATTCTTAGGGAAAGTAGCTCGGACTTTGTTCTTGGGAAGGGGAAGGGTTTCTAGTGAGTAATTTTGAGAGAAATGGACAAATAATACCCCTATAGATATCCCCAATTACGTTATGGATGACTTGGGTTAAGGGAAAAAAACTCAACTTCCCTTGATATCTTTAATCAGGAAGCTGGATGTGCTACACTAATGCACTGCAACCCTTACTCCAGGGGAGTGACCCTCGCGCTATGACCCTCACTCTAATGGATCCACCCTCACATCACGACCTTTGCTTTGGTAGATCCATCCTCACGTCATGGGCCTATCTAAGGGATCTCTCTTTCCGCTATATAAATGTGCCCCAAATCCCATCTAAAAACCCTGAAGTACTCCTAGGGCATACCTTTAACCTCCCTAAACATGAATCAACTCAAAAACCAATATCTCAAGGTCAGGAAGGCCATAATAAAAATCCATAAAGTCTTAGGGTCTTGAAATGACTAAGTCCTCAACACTTAGTGAAAATTTCAAGACTTGAACCCCTTTAAAGCATGAGACTAAGAGCTAAATAAGGCTTAGAACCTTGCTAATTATGTGTGTGATATTCCTAGAAAAGCTGATAATCTTTGGGTGTAGTGGGTGGATTATTGTACTTGAAAGGGAATGATTGGTAGGACTATTAACCTCCACAACACTGTTGCTAGAATTGGAAGAAAATTTGTGCAGTAAAAGGTAGATTCAGGGCTACGTATGTGCAAGAACATTGGCTTACACTTGATGAAAAATATTCCATTAGTAGTGGCTATCACTAGAGATTAGGGTTGCATAATGCATGGCCTTGGTGGAGAAGTGTATGGAATAAGATAAATGTGCCAAAACACATCTTCATTTTTTGGCTAGTGATGCATAAGAGGTTGCTGACCAGAATAAGATTGGCTAAACTACAAGTAGATAAATGCTTACTGTGATGATTCTACAAAATATTTGTTCTTTGAATGTACATTTTATATGATATGCATAACTATTATTAAAAGGGATGAAGAGAATGATTAGACATACGCAGTGAAAAGGATATGGTTTAGGATTGCAAGAAGAGTGCAAGGAAAGGTAAGGAGGCAGATGGTATGGGCTATTGTTGTTGCACTAATCTACCTTATATGGAGAAGCAAGAATGAATCAATATGGATTAGTACTATTCTAAGTCCAAAAAATGTAGCCCTACAGATTATATAAGATAGCAAGTATATAAATATGGAGCTTATATGTAGGAGTCTTAATGTTAAGATAAAGTGTGGATAGAGGCACTATGTGTATAGTAAATTGTATAAAAGGAAGAGATGGAGTTAGAAAGCATTGGCGTACAGTTATAGAGTGATAGAAGAGGTCAAAGTAAAGTTTTTATTTTTGGTTTGATTTGATGTATTACACTTGTAATGAGTAAGTCGTATGAAATTTTAGTGATGATAATAAAATGTATTTGTTCGACAAAAAAAATACATTGACCAACAATGATATAAAAATAAGCAATAAGTCTAGTACTAAACCATAATGAATTGCAACAACAGAAATACAAAAAAGGCACTATCGAATTACACAAAGTAAGTAGAAAGTACCATTATTTTGACAAAAAAAAGGTTGCAGTTCCAAGTCTAGTAATAAACCATTGTGAAGAAGTATACGAGTTTCTCTCCAACTCTAGGACCTAGTCCCAAATAGACTAGCATGACCCGAACTAGGGCTTAGTCGTGTCGGGTACCTCAAGCCCAATCGGGACTAGAGGTAACCCCCAATACCCAACTATAACTGCCCTACACCCCATGTTGCATTAATTTTGAATATATATATATATAACATAACAAAATAGAACAATCATAACTCCAATATAGTCTAACTGTGTCAGCCCCAATACCAATACCAATGTTAAGGCTGACACCAATACCGACACCATAAATACCAACCAAAGTAGTCTCACAAACCTCTATTCGAAAGTAAAATGATATTTGATCGAGACATTCTCCTGACCTACCAAAAACCAAATTCAATAAAATGACAGAAGTATGTAGAGAAATCCATAACATAAAATGGAGCCTTGCGGAGTATGAAAGCTCACCACTTCAATCTAATACAAGTTGTCCCCAAATTTGATCACTGAGAAAAAGGAGTATGTCCAGTTCCTGCATCGTGTTGGGTAACAGCGATATGTCCAGTTCCTGGATCGTGTTGAGTAACAGCGCCCAAAGAAGGGTTAGCGGGTGAATGTTAGCATGTACTTAGGATAAGGATAAAATAATGCCAATATTTCAAGACCAACAAAACATATGCAGACACATCATTAAATATACATATATATATAATCCATTACGGGAAAGGAAATCGGGTTTAGCATTTATTTAAAACCAGTAAACTAGGTTTATGTATCTTAACCATCCTAGAACCACCAACGGGCAATATGGGTCCAGTGTTACCCCCTGAACGTTCCCCGGTGAGTGTAGCCGCATGAACTAGAGATATCATAAGGGCAGGAATTCCCATATACCCTTCACCCTCCATGGTATATATATACAAGTATAACATAGGGGATTCACATGTATCCCACAAATATATGGTCTCCATGACCAATCCTCATATCGGCAAACATGAGTTTCCAATGTCAATACATTGGACTTACACCTTCACGGTTTGCTATCAGAACTTGCCATTATGCCCCAAATAAAACCATTTTCACACCAACAAATCACCAATTCCATGTATTACTAACCAAGGCTTTACAAAGTGGTATCGTCATACCGACTATAGCTCGTACGCAATGCCATTAGCCATCCTTTTAAGGGATTCCTATGTACCCCCTAGATTCTATTATTAAATTCACTTGGGGGATTCCTATGTACCCCACAAGTATTTCAATTAAACCAAACCATATCCACAAAAACCTTACCATTTAACCATTTAAAGCCATTTAAACAAATTTAGGTTCCATTACCATATTATACCATGAATAGGTTATCAATGAAAGTCGCTATGTACAAAAGCATTCTCATGGGCATTTTAACAAAAATGTTGAGGGCATATAGTTTCCAAACAAAAACAAAGTACCAATTGATCATTCCCATGCAACCACATGTTTAAACCACCATTAAAACATGAAAACAGTAAGTAAAAAACATGTTAAAACATTATCCAACCATTAGTAACCAAAACCCCCAAAATATATTTCAAACTCAAAATATTATCACGATCATACCCTGAAAACAATTCATAATACATTTATTTAGTTGGAACTAACAATAAGGAGGAGAAACATGCCTTAGATACCAAAGAGTATGGAGAGTAACCACCCTTGTAAGCCCCGAATTGATTGTATGGAGTAAACCCTAGCCTTCCTTGAACAAGTTCCTTGAGAGAGATTTGAGAGTGTTTTAAATGTTTTTAACTGAGAATACTAGGATAAATGAAGTCCAATAGTGCTTTAAGTCATGGGGCTAAAAGGGGTTAAGGGAGGGAATGCCCAGAATACCCCTAACTTAAATTATAAAAATCACCGCATGAGGGTACGGCTCCCCCCTAACTCACCCTCAACATATGAGCGGTACCCACCACTCGTACCCTAGATAGAATGTTGGAAATCACACACTATCTAGCATATGACTCCTTTGACCTTAGTCGTACCCATACCATACAACTTGTACCCTTAAATCATATCCAAGATAGGCTCAAAGGGGTTGGACACTAGACAACATACAGATTAGACTATACCAACATACCATTTCCATATGACCCTTATGATGTCCATTCGTACCTTGGATAGAATGCAACCTAGATCACACTAATTATCATATGACCAAGACCCCCTAAATAGTACCCACATCATAAAACTTGTAAGTTTAAGTCGTATGATGTCCAGAGAGTATAAAACCAAGGAAATTTCTAAGGACTAGAACCTAGGGTGTTTCAATTCTCCCCCACTTGGATCATTGATCCCCGAATAAAGGAACAAGGAAGTACTAGCATGATTTACACCCCAACAGCCCCTATTCTATCCCTTAACTAAGTTAGAAAACAAAGATGCAAGGATCTTTCCTTTAACTAAGTTAGTAAACAAAGAGGTTAGGAAGAATACATAACTTCCGCAAGAAATTTTCAGAGCAGAAAATAGAAACGGATACTTGGAATTCATGTCCTCTTTAGCTTCCCAAATAGCCTCTTCAACCTTGTGGTTGCTCCATAGAACCTTGACCGAAGCTACATCCTTGATCTGCAACTGATGAACGTACTGATCTAGGATCTCAATTGGGACCTCTTCAATACCAAATAAGGACCAACATACCGGGGACTGAACTTCCCCTTTTTACCAAACCTCACACTCCCTTCATGGAAGATACATTCAAGAATGGCCTATCCCTAGCCTAAAACTCTAAGTCTTTACCTCATAACTTCATAGGACTTTTGGCAACTTTTGGAAGCCTTGAGTCTATCCCAAATGACCTTCACCTTCTCCATGATTTGGTGAACCAAATTTGGGCCAAACATCTCTGTCTCACCAACTTCTAACCACCCAATAAGAGACGTACACCTCCTACCATACAAGGACTTAAACGAAGCCATCCTAATGCTAGAGTGGTAGCTACTATTATAAGCAAACTCCAAAACAGGTAAATGCTCAACCCAACTACCACCATAATCAATCACACAAGCACGAAGCATGTCCTCCAATGTTTGAATAGTCCATTCTGCCTGCCCATCCAACTACGGGTAAAAAGCAGTACTAAGACTAACCTTAGTCTCCAAACTCTTCTGGAATAACCGCCAAAAGTGAGATATAAACTGCATATCACAATTTGAGATGATAGAAATAGGTACCTAATGCAGCTTCACGATCTCATGCAGATACAACCTCGCACAATCCTCAGCCGAAAGCTAGTCCTCACTGGCAAAAAGTAGGACAACTTTGTCATCCTATACATGATGATTGAAACCAAATCAAATTTATTTCGAGATCGGGGGAGACCGGTAATGAAATCCATGTTTATTACTTCCCACTTGTATTTAGGTAGCTTAATTTCTTGTTAAAAGTCTCCGGGTCTCATGTGATAAACTTTTACTTGTTGACACACCATGAACTTGGACACCAAAATAGCAACATCCCTCTTTATATTATTCCACCAATACATCTCCTTAAGGCCGTGATATATTTTTAACGAACTGGGATGAACAACATAGCATGACTCATGTGCCTCAGCCAAGATCCTTTATTGCAAACCATCAACATCAAAACACATAATATCCCTTGGTACAAAAAGTACCATCACAACTAATCTTAAAGGCCATAACCTTTTCGCCTCCCATATCACCCTTGATCCTCACCAAGGCAGGATCTAACATCTGTTTCTCCTTGATTTAAGAACCAAGAGACAACCGGTGCTTCCTACACCAACATACCACCATCTTCAAAGTCCAAGAGAAAAACCCTAAAGTTTATCCAAATGGTGAATTTCATTCACCAACTCCCTCTTCTCTTTATCCACATGAGCTAGACTCCCCATGGATAACCTCCTAAGAGCATCAGCAACCACATTAGCTTTACTTAGGTGGTAGTGAAGACTCATGTCATAATCTTTGAGAAACCCAATCCATCTTCTTTTCCTGTGGTTAAGATCTTTCTGAGTAAACACATACTACAGGATCTTATGATCAAAAAAGACTTCCACATGAACTCCATACAAATAGTGACGCTAGATTTTAAATGGAAATAGCACAGCTAATAGTTCCAAATTATAAGTTGGATAATTCCCCTCATGTACCTTCAATGGTCTAAAGGCATAACCTATCACTTTTCCATGCTACATTAAAATATAACCCAGTCCTACACGAGACACATCATAGTAGACCACAAGCCCATGAGTACCATTAGGCAAAGTCAAGACCAGAGCCAATGTTAGCTTATCCTTCAGCTTCTCAAAACTACCCTCGTAAGCATCCGACCACATGAACTTTACCTTCTTTAGAGTCAATTTAGTCAATGGGGTAGCTATTATTGAAAAACTTTCCAAAGACCTCCTATAGTAACCAGCTAAACCCAAGAAGCTTTGAATATTGGTTGGAGGTCAAGGCCACTTCTTCACCACTACAACCTTCTGTGGATCCACCATGATCCCTTTACTAGAGATAATATGACCCAAAAAAGTAACAGTGTTCAACTAGAATTCACATTTTGAAAAGTTGGCATACAACTGCTTCTTCTTCAAGATTTACAACATGATACGGAGGTGATAGACATGATCCACCTCACACTTAGAGTACACCAGGATATCATATATGAACACAATGAAAAACAGATCTAGAAACTAATGGAAGACCCTATTCATCAAATCCATAAATGTCATTGAAGCATTGGTCAACCCTAAAGACATAACTCAGAACTCATAATGACTATATCGGGTTCGAAAGGTAGTGTTAGGTATATCCTCCTCCATAATTCTCATATAATGATACCCAGATCAAAAATCAATCTTGGAGAAAAACTTAGCACCCTTCACCTGATCAAACAAATCATCTATACTTGGAAGAGGATACTTATTCCTTGTTGTCACCTTATTCAACTGTCGGTAACCAATACACATTCAAAGGGAACCATCCTTCTTAAAAATGAATTACACTAGTGACCCTCATGGGGACACACTAGGATGAATAAAATCCTTATCCAGAAGATCCTTGAGTTGCTCCTTAAGCTTTTTTAACTAGGTAGGAACCATTATATACAGAGGAATAGAAATTGGATGAGTTTCCAGAACAAGGTCAATTCCAAAGTCAATCTCCCTATCAGGAGGAACACCAGGAAGGTCATCGGGGAAGACCTCAAGAAATTCATTTACCACTTAGACAGAATGTAAAGAAGGACCCTTCGAGTTAAAATCTTTAACCAGGACTAGATGATAGAGACACCCCTTGGAGATTAATCTCAAATATCTAATATAAGATATAAAATTCCCCTTAGGAGCTAAGGAACCATCCTGCCACTCAATAACCAGCTCGTTACAAAATTTAAAGACAACCTTATGGATTCGACAGTCTAGAGAAGCATAGCATAAGGACAACCAATCTATCCCCAATATAACATTAAAATCCACCATATCTAATTCAAATATATCCACCAAAGTTTCTTTACTACCAATAAATACCACACACCTCCAGTAGACTCTTCTAGAAATCACAATCACCTACCCAGGTAGAACCTGAAAAAGGGTCAAAAACACACTCCTAGACAAAACTAAAATGCACAGCCATAAATTGGGTCACATAAGAAGAGTGGACCCCGAATAAAGTAAATAATACAAATCTTATGAAAAGAGTTTCAACATACCAGTCACGATGTCAGGCGATGCCTCAGACTCCTAATAGATAGCAAGAGTATAAAGATAACTCTGACCAGTATTGGGACCAGATGGTGTACCCTTTTGTGCTGGAGCTAAAGATGAAGCAACTAGAACCTTGTTTGAATCCAAAGTAACCTTACTAATAGGATAGTTGCTAAGCATATGTCTTGGTTGGCTACATCTGAAGTACTTGTCCCTTCTCTCATTATAAAAACCTTATGTAAATGACCATAAAACTTAAAGAGAGGACATAATGGATCCGACTGAGCCCCACTAGCTTGATATTGAGCACCCTATGCCCTTAATTTTTTGCCACCCTACAGACAGCTATCACCTAATGGCTTTGGGGAAGGAGCACTAGACGTCGATTAATACCCAGAGTTACCCCACTTCTTCTTGGTCCAGTTACCACCATCCCTGCCATTTTTTTGTTAGTCACCAACCTACTCAGAGAACCTAAACTTCTTACCCTACCTTTCACCTATCCCAACCTACTTTTTCTTCTCCTTCTCCACCTGTTGCATGTAAATAACTAACCTAGAGATATATATGTCGTTGATCAGAAAAGCAGCCTTACTTTCTGGGATCAACTCAAGAAATAGTCCAGAAGCAAACTTTCATATGTGGGACCTCATATCAGACACCATATCCAAAGCATACCGAGATAACTAGTGAGACTTCAACTAATACTCATTGACCGATATCTTTTGTTATTTCAGATTAACAAACTCATCCTCTTTCTCTTTCCAAACTCTAGAAGAAAGAAGTTGTCCAGAAATGCATCAGAGAAATCCTCCTACAAGGATGACTTATCACCATCACCCCTTGCCTAATTCTGGTCCTCGTACCATTTGTAATCCACATCCTTCGGCTGGTAGGTAGCAAACTACACCCCTTCCACATTCATAGCATGCACAACCCTAAAAATCATTTAAATCTCAACTAGAAAACCTTAAAAATCCTCCTAAACCATAACAACTGTAAAGGTCATAGGGTTTAACCTCATAAATTTTCAAACCCTTGTGGCCTCAAAAGATGGAGTATTAGGAACACCATGCCTGAACTGAGTAGCTATAAACTGTGCCAACAAATGAATGGACTAACAAAACTCAGCGTTCGTCACTTCAGTCTGAGGAGTCTGAGAAGTACTAGAGAAAATTGGTAGAACTCTAGAAAAATTTAATATGGACCCCTAGATCGATATTAATTCCCATGAGTAGCGCATGTCCCATTAATGTCATCCCTAGTTGGGACAGAGAAGTTTTGTTATGCATCAGATCAATGAGGCATGATCTAAAAAGTGAACAAATTGGAATTAGAGGCAAATTCAGGACCTTAGACTTTACAGCTTGATACAGAACACAAGAAAGAGAAATAGTACTAAATATCTTATAGCATCTTCTTTATGAGTATGTTACACTACACACCCATAAAAGAGACTCTACTCAACATGACTTTGTGGACTCCTAACAGACCATGAACCTAGGGCTCTGATACCAATCTGAGATGACCCAAACAAGGGCTTAGCCAAGTCATGTGTCTCAAGCCTAACTAGGACCGGAGACCACCCCAAATACCCAACCATAAATGCTTTACACCCCATGTTGGATGAATTTTGAATATATGTATTAAATAAAAAAATAGAACAATCATAAATCAAATATAGTCCAATAGTATCAGCCCTAATACTAATACTAATGTCAAGGCTGACAATAATATTGGCACCGCTAATACCAACCCAAAGTAGTCTAACAAAAGCCTCTATCCAAAAGTAAAATAATATCCAGTTAGCATGACCTCCACCATAGCTAAAACTAAAGTATATGAAAAGACAGAAGTATGTAGAGAAATCAATAACATGAAATAGATCCTTCCAGAGTATGGAAGCTCACCACTTTAATCCAATACAAGCTATCCCTAAATTTGATCACTGCAGGAGAAGTATAGCTGGTTCCAGCATAGCGTAGGGATAAAATGCCAGAAGATGTATTTTTGGGTGAATTCTACCATGCACTCAGGATAAGGATAAAATAATACAAATATTTCAAAACCAAGTAAGTAACCATATGCATCCACATTATTACATATACATATATATAATCCATGACGGGAAAGGGAACTGGATTTAGCATGTGTTAAAAACTATTAACCTAGGTTTGTGTAGCTTAACCATCCTAGAACTACCCACGGGCTATATGGGTCCAGTATTACCCTTAAACAAGCCCCGATTCATGTAGCTGAATGAACCAAAGATATCATAGGGGTAGGAGATTCACGTGTATCCTTCACCCTCCATGATACATATATACAAGTATAACTTAGGGGATTCCCATGTACACCACAAGTATATGGTCGCCATGACCAATCCTCATGTCTACAAACATGATTTTCTAGTGTCTTTCCATTCGACTCATACCTTCACAATTAGCGATCATGACCTATTATTTTTATCTAATTAAAACCATTTTCACACCACCAATTCCATGTATTATTAACCAAGGCCCTATGAATTGGTATTATCATATCGACTATATCTTGAAAGCAATATCATTATCCAACCTTGTAAGGAATTCCCATATACCCCTTAGATTCTATATTAAATTTGCTTGGGAGATTCCCATGTACCCCACAAATATTTTAATTAAACCAAACCATAGCCACTAAGGCCTTACCATTTAACCATTTAAAACATTTAAACAAATTTTGGTTCAATTACCATATTATACAGTGCAAAGTTTATCAATGAAAGTCCAACTATGTACAAAAGCATTCTAGTAGGCATTTTAACAAAATATTAAGGGCATATAGTTTCCAAAACCAAAACCAAGTACCAATTGACCGTTCCCATGCAATCACATGTTCAAACCATCAATACAACATGAAAACCATAAGTAAAAATATGGGAAAACATTATCCAACCATTGATAACCAAAAAACCCAACATATATTTCAAAACCTAAAATATTATCACAATCATACCATGAAATCCATTCATAAAACATGACTTTAGTTGGAACTAATAATTAGGTAGGAGCAACATGCCTTAGATACCAAATATTACAAAGAGAAACCACCCTAGTAAGCCTCGAATTATTGTATTGAGGAAACCCTAGCCTTTCTTGAACCAAGATCCTTAAGAAAGATTTGAGAGTGTATTGAATATTTTTTATTGAGAATACTAGGATAAATAAAGTCCCAATTGTTCATTAAGTCATGTGGTCCAAAGGGGTTATGAGGGGAAATATCCAAAATACCCCCAACTTAAACTATAAAAAATCACCGCATGAGGGTATGGCACCCCTAACTCATACCCACAACATACAAGTGGTACCCACCACTCTCAACCTATATAGAATATTTAACATCACACACTATCCAGCATACGACTCCCCTTGCCTAAGTCATACCCATACCCTACGACTAGTACCCTTAAACCATATCCAAGATAGACTCAAAGGGGTAGAACACTATACAACGTGCAAATTAGACTGTACCACTCGTACCATCTCTATAAGGCCCTTATGATGTCCATTCATACCTTAGATAGAATTTAACCTAGATCACACTGATTATCATATGACCAAGACCCCCTGAACCATAGCCATATCATAGGACTAGTAAGCTTAAGTCATACGATGTCTAGAGAGTTAAAAACTCATGAAATTTTTAAGGACCAGAATCTAGGGTGTTTCCCAGATATATGCAATAGGAAACTAAATAAGACAACATGTAAAGTAAATAAACAATAAACACAAAAAGCTTTACATTGAACAATTTCCTAAAGGGAAAAAAACCATGACCTTCCTCTAAGATTTCTAATAGCTCCACTAATACTAAAATCCTAATATTTCTTCACCTTGTAATAACTATATTACAATAAAATCAGTACAATAACTCTGTTGCCCATTGACCCAGCTACCTCTAACTGAATTAACAAGCTAACTCTAGCTTCTAAAACACCTAACTCTAGATGACACTTTTGACAATAAAGTTGAAAAACCAATAACCTATTAATAATAAATAAGAGTAGTAGGCAACGTTAACAACCATAATATAAAAACTCAATTACAATAAGAACATGAGACACAATACACGAGCAAGTAGGTTCCTTATATAAGTAAGGCTTTGAATATGAAAACTTCAAGAGATTTTGATGTTGTTGAAAATATGAAAGCTTATGTTTCTTATTATACAATGAGCATATATAATAGATAATAAAACATAAGATGATTTTACACTACAGAGTTGTACCTTTTCGAACTATTATTTTGACCACTTACAGTGATGTGAATACAACCAACCAAGTCCCTAAATCATTTCAGCTTTGTCATCAAACTGTCTTTAAGAACTAGGTCCCAAAATGATATTTTTTCAATTCTCAAAACTAAGGACTTGACAATTTCCCTTTTTTGATGATGACAAATCCATACTAAACAGTAAGCATTCAAATTTTGTTCCATCTATCACTGATACCATCCATATAAGTTTCCCCTGCCTATTGTACCTAGTTTTCCCCTATATGTGGAAATTTGGTTCTAATATATAGTGCCTCATCAAAAAACACTTACACACTATTCCTCATATTCCCCTTTTGGGATCGTCAATGAGATAAAATAGTAAACCAAGTGAAGATAAACTCACATATTAATGCATGGCCATTGAGGCTACACTGACATGAGTAAGAAAAATTAGAAAAAGATAAGAGAGATGATAGCACCAAACACAAGTCATTCATTGATCAACCAGGTAATAGCATATAATAATTCAAAAATAATAACATTAAAGAAAATCAAATATAAGTTATACCATAGAACATAGTCAAAATGAGAACTAATAGCAGCGCTTAATGAGGCTAGAAATAACTAGACATAAGAAGATGATAAATAATAAGTACCAGATTGACTAACACTTAACCGAAAGGATCAGGAGGGACATCTGATAGTTGATGAAGAAGAAGAGTAATCCTTTCATTCTCAGCTACATGGTTGCTCAAAAGTTGTTGACTTAAATCCTCAACCTTGGCTACAAAAATCTTGGGCATTCTTATGCAGCGTATTATTTTCAGCTCGAAGACTTTCACTCTAACTAGGTCCCTCATCACTACCTTTTTAGTTCCATCCTTCAAGGCCACAATATCAGAATCCATTATTGCTAAAGTAGAAGTCATTTCTGCCAAATCTTCTCTCAGCTAGGTTTGCACATTAATTAAGTCAGTAACTACAGATTTTGACTTAGCACCACTACTTCTAAGAATGCATTCATTGTCCTCTAATGTCATCAAGTTAAATATCTATTGCACAGAACCTTCTTTTTAGGTCTATATTCTACACAAAAATAGGCCAATATCCTAATTAACCAGAAACTATATGCCAACCCATGATTTCCATCTTTGGTTGTTATTTCTCTATTTATATTTTAATGATGATGGGAAGAAGATTCACACATTTGAACTTTTATAGGGCCTCAATAAGGAATACATTGAGACTTATGAGTGTTGCTCTTTTCTTAGTATGGGGAAATAATGCCTTGTTGACTAGTTCAAAAAGAAGATAGAATTCTCCTTTTAGGTCCTTCTTACTCATTTTCTTGATATTCATGTCATCCAACTTTCCACAGATCTTTAGAAAGTTTTCATATTCTTTTTCATTTCCCAAGGACCTAGTCCCTTCAATAGGTATGCCAATTATTTCAGCCATCACCTGCTCATCACTAGAAATATTTGCACTATTCACTTGAGTATCAAATATAGAGTATCATCAGAGAAAGTGATGTTGTGACAAAATATCCTGACTTTCTTCTCATATAGAGTGGAAACTAAAGGCTCAAAGAGATGTTCCTAACTTTGAAATTTCTCCTACTCTATCAACTCATGTCTGGCAACACCTTAAATATCAAAAACTCAAGCTTTCAAAACCTCCTAGGTCTTGAGAATCTCCTATATTTCCTTCCTTGTCAATCCTTTCTCCTTTCCTTTTTTGTATAAGACATACTTCTAGGACCAGTTCCTTTAACTGAGATCCCAAGGACTTTGGAAGTCCTGGCAGCCTTTGAACTGGTACCCAGTCCCTTGGAACTATGTAATTTTTTTATTTTCCTTTTGCCCTTGCCAGTTAATAGTGGCTTTTTAAACAATAATCCTCTTGATTTTCCATTCTTTGGGGGAAACAGCAACACCACCTTTTACTTTATCTTGCATTGTAACCATACTTTTCACTATATAATTACTAACTTGATCCTTAGAATCACTACAAAAAATGATATCCAAATCACTATCATCACAATCATCATTACCTTCATTGTTAGTTTTCTTCTCTAATTCTTCTATAGTTACAACTTCCACAACAGGCACTTCAATGTTAGCCATAACTTTTTTCTTCAAAATTTATTATTTCTTGGTACTTTATTTATTTTCCATCAGAGCATCATCCATCATCTTTTTCAAACTCAACCTAGTCCCATATGATTTGATAGGCTTATATGTAACTTTAATAGTGGATGACACACCCTTCTTAGATATTTTCCATGATAAGAGTAAGTTATCCTCACTATTCATAGTTCCTTTATCATCTGCCCCCATTCCAGGCAAATCAAGAATAGGGAAAACACCAAGTTTTCATCCTTAGAACCCTTATAAGGGTCATTTTTCCTCCTTGTAGATATCATAGCAGGTGTTGTATCCCATTTTAGATAACCAGGCAAACTAGAGTCTCTAAGATACTCTTTACTTAAGGCAGTCAGACCCTAAATATTGATTTTCTTACTCATGGAAAGGATATTTAAGGAGGTGCCCTTTGAAGTACGTTAGTTCCCAATAAACATGAGTTCATCCACAGAAGGGCTGTCAGACTTTCCAGATGACCCCAATATTTTAGGGGTTAGATTTTGGGATGGAGAAATTGAGTCATACACTTTAGAAATTGGTTGGTCTAAGACTTGAAGTACTTCATCAGAGCACTTTTTCTAAGATGAATAAATCAAAGGGTCAGGGGTGGACGAAGTAGTTTGGTCAATTTTCTTAGAAGGAGACATGATTGATGAATTCTTTCATTTTTAGAAGTTGACTCACTCATATTTTTTAGAAAGGAAGGTGGAAAAAATTTTACTATAGAAAAGGTATTATGAAGATCAAAGTCGGAGGGGGAGAATAGAGTATAAATAACTTTGAAAGGTGTGGGCTCATTTCGTGAAGGAAATGATGATTAGGATTGGACAAGATGTAATGGCCCTTTAGGTTATTTTCCATAATTTCGGTTATTTTTATCGTTAGAGATTTTCTATAGCTTTCCTAGGTCATTTATGACTTACTGGTACTGACAGTTTGATTATCGGTAGTTTATTTTGTTTTAAGAGCCATTCTTTATTTTGAAGTCTTCACTGGTTCCAAATGGCCATCAGGAAAAAATATTAGTAAAACAAACTCGTATGCTAATTTTGACTATTCTAATAGCTCTGGATTGTCGATTTAGTCTAGGAGGACTCTTGGTTAAGGTCCTAAGGCACCCAATCTCATTTCAACCTATTGGTTAGAAAGTTAAGAAAATAAAAATGGGTGTGGGACCTATTTTTAGTTGAAATAACCTTGAATGGAACTTTCAACTGCAGAATTGAGTCTTGAACATTAAATTGGGCATGGTAGCATAGTACATTATGTATATAAGATTCTGAATTATTCCTGAAGGATTGGTAGACACTTGAAAATTCAAAGTCTTAGTTGTATTTGGTGAAATTGCCAATAGCGATGCCTGGGTTCACGATCGCGATACCTGTGGCAAACATTAAGTGAAAAAATTATTGTGTCCTATTCGCAATAGCAACTCGTATTGGCTTTCACCATATGTGATGATTGCAAGGGTCAGTTCGTGATTGAGATACCCAAACATTTTAGAAAGGTATAAAAATCCCCTTTTCAACTTATTTTTTCTTATTCCACATCCATTCTAATGAGATTAAAACCCTAAAGAGTGGATTAACTTCGGATTGGAGCTGCTGGGTGATATAGGGAGCTTGGATAATTATTATTTTGTAATTTCCATCGAATTTTAAGTAAGATTTCTTAGATTTTCTCATTTCTTGTTCAAAATCCCTATAACTTGGTGACTTGGTTTTAGCACCAATGTAGCTCAGATTTTACCCATTTTGAGGGTAATTACTCCTTGAGCATAGGGGAATGTTGGGTTAACTTTAGACATGCATTTTTCATAAATGGGACCCACATGTAATTTTTGAATAATTTTGGACCCAAAGCATAATGGTTCAAGATAAGTATCATCATTCTCATATTGATTAGTATATTATGATTTTAAAAGTATGGCACCTTGTAGAAGCTTCTGTAAAAGGAGAGTCGGTGATTTAGTGGATTCTATGAGCTTTCTTCAGTGTTCAGGTAGGCTAGGTTTTCCTTCTTCTTAGATTGAGCTAGTTCATAGTATGTTTATGATATTATATTATATTTGGGATGGGTTTTAGGTGTTGGTAATGAAATTTGGGAATATTTAGGTTAGTTGGACTGCTTAAGCTATTCAAAAACTAAAATTTAGGCATAATAGACTTAGTTTCTCATGCTTAGGAAAAATTTCTATCATAGGGTTAATTATGGCTTAGTTGACATCTAAAAGTGGATTCAGATACCTTAGCCTAGTTCGGGTAGAATTTGCCTTGTAATAAACTTTAGGGACTTAGAAATGGGCTCTTCGACCCATCTTAGGCCAAGATTGTATTAATCCATATAACCTTAGATATGCTCATTATTTAGTTAGAAAATTCTTACTAAGGTAATGTTAATTAGATTTGGCATTTTATGTTTATGATGGGTTAACATTAAGAGTGGATGCTTATTAACTTGCTAGTGCTAGTGACTATGTTATTGATTATGATATTTATGATATATATACCAATTTTAGTCTGGATAGTAATGATATATATACAAGTTTGATTCTGAATAATGATTATGATATTGATGATATATATAATAGTTTGAGTCTGAAATTGATTATGATATTGATGATATACTTACCGGTTTGAGTCTGGCTATTACTTATGGTATTGATTATATTACATCAGTTTAAGTTTGGTAAGGATGGATGATGTATGGCTAGTATGGATATGGGTTCAAGTTTGGAGATAGGGGATTGTTTATTGTGTAGTGTGGCATGGATAGATTCTAACTATTACATGAGAGTTGGTAAATGATGGTGGTTTATTTTATTCTTTACTTGGTTGTACCCTCCAGGCTTATGAGGCTTACATTGGATAATTTTTTTATGCACTTATTGGCTTATGGGAGCCACTTTTGTAGTTATGATTACATATGTTTGATTCCTTTATATTGTGTTATTATTTTGATTATTTACCTACTTATGTGCAATGTTGTTGGAGTTGATTCAAGTTTACCTCTACCTTGACTTAGTCATGTTATCTTTTAGTTTATCATATTTATATAATGATTTAGCTCAGTCCTAATGATACCTACTGAGAACCTGTAGTTTTGGTACTTATACTAAACTTCTATACCCTTTTGATGCAGATCTAAAAACTAGTTACTGTTGTTAATTCATCAATTATGTTGTATTTGGTTTCAGAGATAGGGTGAGCTCTTAGAGTCAGAGTTACCCATTTCCCTCTATATTTTTATGTCTAATCTTTTATTTGAGATAGATTGTAATGATGGGTTGTATTTATAGTAGCTCTTGTACTGGCTCACTAGGTCGTGCAATGGTTAACTTTGTTATTGTCTAACCAGTTCCTTACTTGTTTAAAAGTTGTATTTGTCTATTTTTGCCTCTTTTAGGTATCTTCCACTAAGTTAAACCATTGCAATTAGCTCTGGTTGATGGTTTAGATTACCTATTAGTGGGATAAAGTAGGTGTCATCATGACTCATAAATTAGGTCATTACAAATTGGTATTAAAGCCTACGTTTCACCGGTGTTATTGGTACAAAAATAAGTATCTAGTAGAGTCCTATGGACTGGAGTGACAACCTTCGATTCCTATATTCGAGATGCTATAGAACATTCTTAGGAGTTCTTTACTTCTACTCATTTCATGCTAAGAGTCTGAGTTGGTTTATAGAACATTTCTTTGACATTACTCTTTTGTAGATGGCTAGGATGCATGCTATCGCTTTATGAGATGGGGTCTTGAGATTTATCCTAGGGATCCTATCACTGTTTGTGGATGATATAAAAAAGGTGGATATCCTTAACATGTGTCCCTAGATATGGGACAAGATAAGAAGTTTTTACTAGACCCTATTCCTACTCTTGAGCCAGAGGTTCTTCTGCACCAGCCGGTAGTGGACCAGGGACCAGCCCAGGCTTCACTGTAGTTTATTTCTTCTTCATTGCTCAGAGATGCTTTGGTTTATCATTTTAGGCTGGTTGGTGGTATTCCAATGCATAGTCTGCAGATCAAAGTGGTATTGAGGCAAGGCACAGCCGGTAGCTATGTCTCCTAGAGTTTAGGTCCCTTCTATACCAGCAGTTGCTCAGTTAGTAGTTGGAAGTGGTTACTCATCCTACTAAATATTTGAGAAGTACAATAGTTGGGTAGAATCTTGAGATTGGCTCTGCCTAGGTTTTTTGGTGCACCGGGCGAGGATGCATATGAGTTTTTGATTGCTTGTGAGGATAAACTCTGTAATTTAGGCCTAGTTGAGTGGCGTGGTATGGATTAGACTAGTTTTTAGTTGAAATTAGTTACTTGACATTGGTGGAGAGGTCATCTTGATTCTAGACCAGCGAGATCTTCTTCTTTAACATGGTCTCAGTTCTCCAAGATTTTCTGAGAGAAGCATATATCTCGAGGCCTTAAAGATTATTTAAGGAATCAGTTCTCTAGATTGGAGTAGGGCTCCATGAAATTTGTGGAGTATGAGGCTTATTTTCATGAGTTTTCTAGGCATTCTACTTCTATTCAAGAAGCTGAGTATAAGAGGGTTCATTGCTTTGTTCGAGGATTGATACTTTCTCTTCCCATGTCTACTTAAAGTTTGGTTGCTATGGGTAGATCTTTTGCTAAGGTTTATGATCATACTTGGATAATAAAGGGGATTCATCATGAGGCCTAAGGGGGTAATGATAAGATACCTCGATATCAGAGTAGTTTCAGTGGGAGTCATAGTAGCTCCTATTTCAAAGGCAGTGATTTTCAGGATAGGTACCCTCCTCATCAGTTGTATAAGACTCAGAGTTAGCCTAGTATACCCGTTCATGCAGTACTCCAGATTACTAACAAAGGTCAATCTTATAATAGTGATCACCATAGTTAGAATAATGGTCACTTTTTGAGTGGTTCATCTTTTATTTATTCTAGGTGTGGCAGCTACTCTAGGTCAGTCGAATCTTCTGGTTTTAGTTTAACTCAGGTCACATATTGTAGTTATGGAGATTTTGGTCATTACTCATGCGATTGCCCTAGTCGTAGGGTGATTATTACCGTAACTTAAAGTGTTCCCCTATTAAAGCAGTTTATCTCTCAGATAGGGGTAGTTTGCATGGTCGTAGGGGGGTTTCCATGGTGCTCATGGAGGTTCTTAGGCAAGTAAGGAAGGTGATTGGTCCAGAGCCCATCCAGGTGACGGGTGTGGTCAGTTGTATGCAGTACCTTCGAGACTCGAGGCTAAGTCTTGGGATGCTTTTATCATAGTACGCTCCTGGGGAGCCATCAATCAGCCTTTTCTTTGTTAGATTCGAGATCCACTTATTCTTATATGTGTGCTTATTTTTTTCCATGGTTAGAGTTATCTTAGGATTTATTATTTGTCGTTTACATATATCTACTCCTGTGGGTGATTTTTAAAAAGTGGATTGGGTGTTTAGATCCTATGTTGTAACTGTCAGAGATATTGATAATCATGTTGATCTTATTATATTGGAAATAGTAGATTTTGATATGATTTTGGGCAAGGACTGATTATCCCATGATCATGCATTCATAGATTACTTTTGCCAAGACCATTACCTTTAGCCATGTTCGTCATACCCCCAGTCGTGTGGCAGAGAGCTGTTAGTCGTGAACCGATGGGGATTATTTTTTATGATCATACTAGGAGGGTTATTACAAGGTTTTATGTGTCTTACCTTGATTACATTCATGACATTAGTGTGGAGAGTCCGTCGCTTGTTCCTGTTCCTGTAGTCCATAAATGTTTTGATGTTTTCCCTACCAATCTACCTAGTATACCTCCTGGCCATGAGATTGAGTTTGTTATTAATCTTGAGCTTTGTACCTGACCTATTTCTATGGTAACTTATCGTATAGCTCCTACCCAGCCTAAGGATTTTATTTCTCAACTTCAGGATCTTCTTGATAAGTAATTTATTAGACTCTGTACGTCTCTTTAGGGATCTCCTGTGTTGTTTGTGAAGAAGAAAAATGGCTCCATGTGGATATGTATTGATTATCAATAGCTTAATAAGGTGATGGTGAAGAAATGTTATCTATGCCTCATATTTATGACTTGTTTGATCGACTTTAGGGTGCAGTAGTGTTATCTAATATAGATTTGAGATCTAGTTACCTTTAGTTGAGTATTTGGGCTAAGGAAATCCCGAAAATGTCTTTTAGGACTCGTTATGGTCATTATGAGTTCCTGGTGATGTTTTTTGGGTTGACTAATGCCCCAACCGTACTTATGGATTTGATGAACTGAGTGTTTCAGACCTTATTTGGATTCCTTCATGATTGTTTTCATCAACGACACCCTTGTATAGTCGAGGAGTAGAGATAAGCATGTGCAGCATTTGAGGATAATGCTCTAGACCTTGAGAGATAATGTGTTTTTTGCCAAGTTCTCCAAGTCTGAGTTTTGGCTTGAGTGGGTGACATTCCTTGGACATGTGGTGTCTAAGGATAGAATTATGGTAGAACCAATGAATATTAAGGACGTTCATTATTGGGCAAGACCTACATCTCTGATCGAGGTTAGTAGCTTTACTGGCTTGGCTGGTTATTATAGATGATTTGTTAAGGGTTTTGTGACTATTTTAGCACCTATTACTAGATTAACTCAGAAGGAGGTTCCTTTCCAATGATTCGAGGAGTGTGAGTCGAGCTTTGGTAAGCTCGAGAAGTTCCTTACATATGCTCTTATTTTGGCTCTTCTTGTTAAGAGTGAGGGATTCACTATGTATTGTGATAATTCTGGTGTTGGTTTGGGTTGCGTATTAATGCAGTAGAGTAGTGTTATTGCTTATGCTTCGAGGCATCTTAACGTGTGTAGCGTAACTACCCTACTAATGATTTTGAGTTGGCGGTGGTAGTTTTTGCGCTTAAGAATTAAAACCAATATCTTTATGGTGTTCATTGTGAGATTTTCTCAGATCATTGCAGTCTTAAACATCTTATGACCTAGAGAGAGCTTAATGTTAGGAAACGTAGGTGTATAGTGTTTCTTAAGGATTATGATATCTCCATTTTGTATCATTCGGCCAAGGCAAAATGGTAGCAGACACCTTGAGTCGGAAGGCGGTGAGTATGGGTAGTTTGGCTTGTATTTTAGTTTCTAAGAGGCTATTGGCACAAAACACTCAGTCCTTATCCAAATTGATGGTTCTCCTTGATATTTCAGACCCTAGCAGGATTCCTGCAAGTGTTGAGGCTAGATCACCACTACTTGAGCAGATTCACAATTGTTAGTTTGAGGATAATAGGTTTGGCATACTTCGCGATTAGGTGTTGAGTAGTGAGTCCAATAGCACTACCATAGATTCTAATGGTGTCTTGAGATATGATAGCTTTATTTTGTTTTGAGGATTGATGATTTGATTCAGTTGATTTTGGACGAGGCTCATAGCTCTAGGCATTTTATTCATTCAGGTATAGCTAAGATGCATAGAGATTTGAGACAACATTATTGGTGGAGTGGCATGAAGAGAGATATCAGAGAATTTGTAGCTCGTAGATTATGTTGTCAGCTGGTGAAGGTCGAGCATCAACATCGGATGGTTTGATTCAAAGATTTCCCATTCCTGAGTGGATGTAGGATTAGATTACCATGGACTTTGTTAGTGATTTTTGACATGCCTCAAAATCGGACCATGTCGTGTGGGAATCCCAAGCCCAACTTGGATCGGGGATCACACCGTTAACCCAACCTAACCATCTATCCAATGCGTAAGTGTCGGATGAACTCCGACCAAGTATCAAGTAGCGGAAAAATAAAGCTAATAGTTAATACTTAGACAATATCTAACATTTCATTAATAACAACAATCTTCCCAACATACCCAAGTCCACAGTCATCCAAAAATCCTCTAAAAACCTATGTCAATAATATGTCGGGACATGCCCCCGAAAATAGCCAAATACCAAGTCTATACTAGTCTATGACTTAAAGTAAAAGATTATAAAATGTATGCCTTCTGGAGAATGGAA
The DNA here is from genome assembly GCF_002878395.1 of Capsicum annuum. Lineage (NCBI taxonomy): Eukaryota > Viridiplantae > Streptophyta > Magnoliopsida > Solanales > Solanaceae > Capsicum > Capsicum annuum. The sequence goes on along the minus strand of NC_061115.1, from coordinate 141,547,094 downwards.
GCTCACCACTTCAATGTCAACGCTGGAATCGCTCGAACACCTGGTCACTACATAGAAGAGAAAGAAGAAGATATGAAACCTATGTCGTATGGGGACATAGCTTCCAGAGATGGTTAGCGGTAGGAGCGCTAGCCTGTACTCAAGGATAGGGATAAAATAGCGCATTTTTTCAATCCAAGTCAAACCATCTTACGAAATCACATTTACGTTAGTATAGGCATATATGAATATGCCCATATATATGTTTATATATAGCATGCCAAATCATGGAAAGAGTCAAAGCAATCATTCTTAAAGAATTCATTCATGAGATATGGAGCGAAGAACTTTCCACCTTTTACCTTACCAATTTTAGAACCTTAAACTTCTCCGTTACATTAGTTGGGGGTCCAAGCCTCAAACTAACTCAACCAATTCATTTGGCAAGGGGCTGTAACAATAAGGCATTTCATTCGGCGACGGACTCTAACCACGAACCATTTTATTGGGTGAGAGACTCCAACTATAAGCCATTTCATTGGGTTAAGGACTCCAACCATAAACCATTTCTTAGGTTGATGGACTCTAACCATAAGCCATTTCATTGGGCGAGGTAATCCAACCATAAGTTATTTGATTATATGAGGGAATCCAACCATAAGTTATTTGATTCAGCGAGGGACTCTAACCACAAGACATTTCATTGGGTGAGGGACTCCAACCATAAGCCATTTGATTGGTTGAGGGACACCAACCACAAGACATTTTATTGGGCGACGGACTCTAACCACAAGACATTTTATTAGGAGAGGAACACTAACCACAAGCCATTTTATTAAGCAAGGGACTCCAACGACAAGTCATTTTATTGGGTGAGGGACTCCAACCTTAAGCCATTTCATTGGGCAAGGAACTCCAACCACAAGCCATTTCACTGGGCAAGGGAATCTAACAACAAGACATTTTATTGGGCGAGGGAGTCTAACCACAAGCCATTTTATTACCATTGCTAGTTGACATTTGAGCTCTTAACCCCGTTAGTTTATACATTACATCTATACAATTCATTTAAACTCTTAAAGACTTGAACCACTTATCCATAACACAACCACATGAGACCATAAGGTCTTCATGGGAACATTTATCGATTGAACACTTTATTAGGCCAATGGCTTAACTCAAATAATCATTCAATTCATTTGGTGGTCATCAAGACCCTTACCAAAACAATCATTCTTCATCAGTACTTCTATACCATACTTTAGTTCACACATAATTATAGTTCATGTTTAAGGGATTGAACCCCTTTATTAGCTATCAAACCAACAGGGTCGTAATTTAACTAATTACATGGATAATAACATCATTACGATACCATTGATCAACCATTCAAACTTATTGGGCCTTCACACCATCTAAAGTCATAAATTAATCTATTACATGATTAACAAGGTTCTTATCAACCATTTACCAAGCATTCACATTCATCATGACTCAATACATGGTCAACAAGGACTTTACCAATCATTTACTAAGTACTCACATGTATTACAATAACATCTTATCTCATTCATATTCACTTGACCAATGCCCTAGTTCAAAACACCATTAACATGTGACTAGATAATTTATATTTGACATTTTCACAAACACCTTATGTGCATACCTTTATCAAGAGCAAATTCACGATGGAACTCATCATTATTAGGGTTAGTCAAAAACCCTATGTTAGACCACATACAAAAAGTACCCACACAAACAAACCATTACTAATGACATGTATAATCGCAAGCTCAAGCAAGAACAAACATTATTCATCATTGACAACAAAAACCCTTTTCATTTTATTTCAAAACAATCATGTACACTTACTAATCCAAGTGTGAATTACATGGTTTTTGAGTTATTTAACTAAGGAGAGAATTACATGCCTTATACAAAGTTGATTCGATGAAGAGATTGATACCTCTCTTGCCTCTAGATGAACCCTCTTCAAACCCTAGCCTCTAATTCTCAAAAATATGCTTGAGAGAGTATTTAGGATGTTTGATCGACTAACAAAAATGGATGTTTAGGAGGCTATAAACACTTATATAGAAAGGGTACATAGGGTTTTGGGTATGGGAAATGACCATAAGGTCCTAAACTAAAAGCTGGAAAATGGGTCTGTCCTTGGTTACGACTCACTTAAGGGAACCATACCCTAGGGTATGAGTGGTACCCTAACTCATACCCTAGGTTTATCCTAGGTCATCGATACTTTTTAGGGTACCACTACACACCATTGAGTTGTATCTAAAGGGTATGACTCATGCCCTAACTTGTGAACTTCACTCGTACCAAAAATAATTCACTTCTTGATGAAGACACGCTCTATACGGTTGGGTTGTGTATGACTCACACACTTAGGTATGATTGGATGGTGGCCCACTCATACCTAGGACAGTGAGTAACCATTACAAAACTGCCTAGGGTGTGAGAGGGGTTGGGAAGAAGGATACGACTAATATCTAAATGGTACGATTCATGTCCCTAGTGGTACCTAGCCCAGTGACATCAAATGAGGAAATTTTCCTTATTGCTCAAAGCCTAAGTGTTTCAATTCTCCCCCACTTTGGATCATTCATCCACGAATGATGGGTAAGGCAAGCATAAAAACAAGTTAACACATTATGACACATCAAAACAACCACTAAACAAGTTAGAACAAGGCATACCACAAGGATATAACATTTATCATGATCGTCATTAATCAACCATTTATTTAATTGTGTTTGGGATTCAAACCAATCATTTATCAAAAACACTTGATCAATTCAAAGCTTAGGGACTTGAACTCATTATCTACCAAGGACATACATAAAATCAAGAAGATAAAAACATACCTCGATCAAGATTTTCATAAATGGGAAATGATTGCGGATAATTGGACTTTATGTCCTCCTCCACCTCCCAAGTAGCATCCTCAAACTATTGGTTCCTCTATAGAACCTTCATAGAAAGCCACCTCTTTCATTCGCAACCGACAAACTTGTCGATCCAAGATCCTCACTGGGATCTTCTCATAGGATGAAGAGTCTGAAATTTTAACATCCTTCAAGGGAACAACCAAGGAAGGCTCACCCACACCTCTTCACAACATAGAGACAAGGAAAACAACGGAAATAGAGTTCAATATACAAGGCAACTCTAACTTAGAGGCAAAATTGCCAATACTTTTCCAAATCAAATAGGGACCAACATAAAGGGGATTAAGCATCCCTTTTTTACCAAATTTCATCACTCCCTTCATGGGAAACACCTTCAAAAATACCCAATCGCCAACACTAAACACTAAATCCTATGCCTCACCGCTGCATAGGAACTTTGGAGACTTTGAGCGATTTTCAATCTCTCACAAATAAGATTCACCTTTTTTAAGGCTTGGTGAACTAAATCAGGGTCGACCAACTAACCCTCACCAACTTCCTACTGCCCACTACGAGAATGACATCTTCCACCATATAATGCCTCAAAAGGTGCTATGTCAATGCTAAAGAGCAAGTCTGATTCAACTTATAGCTTCCTATAGACACATCACTATGAGTGATGGAGTCTAGATATGCACTACCACCACATTGTCCAAGCCTATTCAAAGCTAAAAAAAGTTAACTTAAGCCACCGGGACCTACCCCTTATATCCATCCTGAACACTACTCTGCTCTATTACCATTATCATATACAAACCACATGTAGATGACATAGGAAGACTATAACCAACTATTATAGCCAAAATTACCAACGAATAATTGAAAATCCAAAACCATAACACAACTATGCCATAAAAAAATTCATATACATTCCTTCCCAACTATTTTATGCACCCAACACGACAATTGGTATATCTACCAACCGCAACACTCATTCCTACAACTTTAATACCCGCGATATGATCTATCCTTCCTAAGATCTATCACCCTCTATTATTTTCACAATAGTTTTCACCATCCACTCCTTTCCAAAACCTTAGTTATATAAGTCGCCCTGGAATCACCCCCACTTAGGGACTTCTATATTCTCCCATTTCAAAACATAACCATGTTCCCCAAGCCATTATTACCCTAACACAAGAAGGGTCATGGAGGAACTAAAGCACATGTTCCATGGACAATAATTAAGGTACATATGAAGGAAGCCATCCTTCATGTGCACGAACAACATGGGATCACTTCGAGAAGACAAACTAGGATGAGTATCCGGAATAAGATCAACCCCAAAATTGATTTCCCTATCGGGAGGAATAGCGAAAGGATCACTAGGTAAATATCAGGAAACTTATTAACCGTGGAAATGGGCTCTAGGGAAAATCTATCGAGTTAAAACCTTTAACTCAGACCAAATGATACAAATTCCTTTTTGAGATTAACTTATGGACTTTAAAATACAAAATAAATCTCCCCTTAGTCACCAAAGAACCACCTTCATTTGCAATGATCGACTCATTAGGGAATATGAACATGACCCTACGGGTCTGACAATCTAAGCATAACACGAATATAAATAATTCATCCCTAGGATAACATCAAAATTAACCACACCCAACTCTATCGAGTCTACAAGAGCTTTTCTACCACAAATAGATACCACGCACCCTTTATAGACCCTTTTAACAACCACAGAATCTCCTTTTGGGAGAGAACTAAAAAAAGAAACTGAGATACTCTTAGCATCAGAAACCAAGATGCACAGTTACATATGGGGTCACATAATAAAGAGTAGAGCTGGAGTCAAGCAAATAATACACATCAAGACAGAAAAGTTTTAACATACCCACATTAGCATCAAAAGGTGCGTTGAGCTCTCAAGGGATAGTAAGAGCATTGAGATAGTCACGACCAATGTCAAAGCTAGAAGTAGAACCCCTAGGTGCAAGAGCAAGAGAAGTGGCAACCTGTACCCTTTTTTACTAAGCGACAATCATTATGGGACACTCTCATTATATGTGAGCCAATTGATAATATTTAAAACACTAATTATTTTCTTCCTCGTAACAACCACAATGCGATCGACCATAAAACTGATAAGAAGGATAGGTGAGTGAATATTGGCCCCCTCTAACCTAATGTTGGGCACCTCGTGCCCTATGATCACTACTAATATAAAAATACTTATCTCTTAATGGGTTCAAGTAAGGAGCACTAGCCGCAAAATAAAAGCTAGGACTAACCCAATACTTCCTCTTGGGCCACTTTCTACTAACCTGAGCCAGTAGAGCGAAGAAGTGATGGAACCCAGCATTTTAAGGTGACTGAGAAGAAATGTCACCCCTAAAATTAGGGTTAGTGAAAATATGTAAAACCCCTAAAGGATAGTAAGATACCACGACCCTTGACCGGGTCTGAATCTTAGAATTTGGATGAGCTTTGTCCATATTACCCTCAGTTAGGACAGAAGAGCTTGCCTGAACATTAGATCTTTTTGGATACTTAATCTAAAAGATGAGCAAGTAAAAATCAGAGGAATCTAAGACCATAGACTCTATATAGCTTGAGATTGAAACACAAGAAAGGGAAACATTCCTAAATATCTCATAGCCCCTCTTTATAAGTATGGCATGCTACACCCATGAACGTAGGCTCTGATACTAATTTCATATGCCTCAAAATCAGACCATGTCGTATGGGCATATTAAGACCAACTTGGATCGGGGATCACCCCATTAACCGAACCTAACCATCTATTTAATTTGTAATTATCGAATGAACTTCGACCAAGTATCAAGTAGTAGAAAAATAAACCTAATAGTCAATACTTAGACAATATCTAACATTTCATTAATAACAATAATCTAGCGAACATACTCAAGTCCACGATCATCCACAAAGCCTCTAACAAACTAAAGTCAACAATATATTGTGATATGCCCCCAACAATAGCCAAATACCAAGTCTATACAAGTCTATGACTTAAAGTAAAAGTCTATGAAATATATGCCCTCTAGAGAATGGAAGCTCACCTCTTCAATGTCAATGTCCAAACCGCTAGAACACTTGGTCACTATGTAGAAGAGGAAGAAGAAGATCTGGCACCTATGTTTCATGGTGACATAGCATCCGAAGATAGTTAGCGGTTGGAGCGCTAGCATTGTATCTCGAGGATGAAGATAAAATAATGCATTTGCTCAATCTAAGTCAATCAATCATATGAAATCACATTTACATTAATATAAGGATATATGAAGATACACATACATATGTATTAAGGACAAGCCATATTCTTAGGGTTAGGGACTCTAATCATAAGCCATTTCATTGGGCAAGGTAATCCAACCATAAGTTATTTGATTAGATGAGGGACTCCAACCATAAGTTATTTGATTCAGCGAGGGACTCTAACCACAAGACATTTTATTGGGTGAGGAACTCTAACCACAAGATATTTTATTGGGTGAGGAACTCCAACCATAAGCTATTTTAGTGGGCGAGGGACTCCTACCTAAGCCATTTTTTGGGAGGGACTCCAACTAGAAACCATTTCATTGGGCGATGGACTCTAACCAAAATACATTTTACTGGGTGAAGAACTCCAACCACAATCCATTTTATTGGGGGAGGGACTCCAACCACAAGCTATTTCATTGTCCAAGGGACTCTAACCATAAGACATTTTATTGGGCGAGGAACTCCAACTACAAGCCATTTTATTACCATTGCTAGTTTACATTTGACCTCTTAAACCCTTTTTTTTATACCTTATCATCTATACAATTCATTTCAACTCTTAAGGACTTGAACGATTTATCCATAATACAACCACGTGAGACCATAAGGTCTTCATGGGAATATTTATCGATTGAACATTTTATTAGGCCAATTCCTTAACTCAAATAATTATTCAATTTATTTGTTTTTCATTAATAACTTTACCAAATCAACCATTTTTCATTAGTACTTCTATACCACACTTCAATTCTACACATAATTCAAGTACATGTTTAAGGGATTGAACCCCTTTCTTAGCCATCAAACCAACATGGTTATAATTTAACTAATTACATGGCTAATATTATTGTTACAATATCATTGATAAACCATTCATACTTATTAGGCCTTCACACCATCTAAAGTCATAAATTAATCTATTACATGATTAACAAGCTTCTTATTAACCATTTACCAAGCATTCACATTCATCATGACTATATACATGGTCAACAAAGCCTTTACCAATTATTTACTAAGTACTCACATTCATTACAACAATATGTTATCTTATTCATATTCACTAGTTCAACACACCATTAACATGTGACTCGATAATTTATTTAGACATTTTCACAAATACCTTATGTGTATACCTTTATCAAGAGCCAATTCATGATGAAATTCATCATTATTAGGTTTGTTCAATAACCATATGTTATACCACATGCAATAAGTTCTCACATATGCAAACCATCACTAATAGCATGTATAACCACAAGCTCAAGCTAGAAAAAACATTATTCATCATTGACAACAAAAACCCTTTTCATTTGATTTCAAAACCACCATGTACACTTACTAATACAAGTGTGAAATACATGGTTTTTGAGTTATTTAACTATGAAGAGAGTTACATGCCTTATACAAGTTGATTCAATGAATAGCTTGACACCTCTCTTGCCTCTAGATGAACTCTCTTCAAACCCTAGCCTCCAATTCTCCAAAATATGCTTGAGAGTATTTAGGATCTTTGATCCACTAATAAAAATGGATGTTTAGGAGGATACAAACACTTATATAGTGAGGTGACATAGGGTTTTGGGTGTGGTAAATGACTATAAGGTCCTCAAGTAAAAGCTGGAAAATAAGCCCATCCTTGGGTGCGACTCACTTAAGGAAACTATACCCTAGGGTACGAGTGGTACCCTAACGCACACCCTAGACTTTTCCTAGGTCATCCATAGTGGTTAGGGTACAACTAACCACCATTGAGATGTATCCAAAGGTTATGACTCATGCCATAACTCATACATTTCACTCGTACCAAAAATAGTCCACTTTTTTATCAAGACACACTTTATATGATTGGGTTATGTACAACTCGTACACTTAGGTATGATTGGAGGGTGGATCACTCTTACCTAGGATAGTGATTAACCATCACCATACTTCCTAGGGTATGATAAGGGTGGATAAAGATGATATAACTGGTATCCAAGGGGTATGACTCCAACCCTTAGTCGTACCTAGCCTAGTGACATTAAATGAGGAAATTTTCCTCATTGCTCAAAGCCTAGGTGTTTCAGTTTTACACCGTAATTCTTATTTATTCAATGTAATTTTGGTCATTATGGATTGGTTGACTAAGTCAACATATTTTATTCATATTCAGATGTCTTTCAGTGCTTAAAGGGTAGCCCATATCTATGTATGTGAGATACTCCATTTGTATAGTGTAGCTATATCTATCATATTAGAAAAGGGTTACATGTTAAATTCTAGATTTTTGAGAGATTTTTAGGAGGATTTTGGTACTCAGGTGTACCTTAGTACAGCCTTTCATCCACAGACTGATAGGCAGTCAGAGTGAACTACTCAGGTTCTCGAAGATATGCTTTGAGCCTGTCTCATAAATTTTGAACTTTCAATGGAGGAACCACCCCATAGAGAAGGCTACTTGGGATATTGATAGTGATATGTGAACCTAGTATCCTCACCTGTTCAAGACTTTAGGTACATTCTAATCCTTGACTTTCGTAGATGAAAGTTCTTTTAGTAATGGATATTGTACTGACCCTTCCAGTCATTTTCCATAATTCTACTTATTTTCACATTAGAAATTTCCTATATCTTCCCAAAGATGATTTATGACTTGTTGTTTCTGACAGTTCGGTTACCTAGAAGTTTGTTTGGTTTTTAGAGCCAATTCTTGGTTGCTTCCAAATAGCCACTTAGCAAAACTTTATTCAAACAACCTCATATGCTGATTTTGACTATTTCAATAGCTCTAAAATGACTATTCTAGGCTAGTATGAATCTTTATTTGGGTCCCAAGGCACTCAGGCTTATTACGACCTATTGGTCAGAAAGTTAAGAAAATAAAATATCAGTGTAGGACCCACTTTTAGTCGAAACAACCTCAGATGGAAATTTCAACTGCATCATTGAGTCCAAAATGTTGAATTGGTTATGGTATTATTGTCCATTTACATATAAAATATTTTGGATAAATCCTGAAGGCTTCGCAGAGACTTCTAAGTCATAGTTGTACCTGGTGAAATCGCCAATAATGATGCTAGGATCGCAATCGCGATACCCTTGGTAGGCACCAAGTGCCATATTCATGGTGCCCATGTCGCAATAATGACTAATACTAGCATCAATCATATATGTTGATCATAAGGGTCAGGTTGCGATTGCAATACCCAAACACTTAGGAAAGGTATAAAAAGTCCTTTTTCAGCTCTTTTTGCCCATTCCTAATCCATTCTCAAGAAAGTAAAACCAAAATGAGTAGATTATATTAGGATTAGAGATTATAGGTGATTTGGGGAGCTTGGATAATGATTATTTCATGATTTTCTTCAAATTTGAGGTAAGATTCCTTCTCATTCATGGTGGATTTTCTCATTTCTTATTGAAAATCCCTAAAACTTGGTGACTTAATTTTATCACCAATGTAGCTTGTATTTCACCTATATTTTAGTGTAATTACTCATTGATCATAGGAGAATGTTAGTTAACTTCTAAAACACAATTTCTGTAGATGGGACCCACATAGAATTTTTGAGTAATTTTTTACCCAAAGAACAATGGTGAAAGATGGGTATCATTGTTGTTGTATTGATGAGTAGGTTGTGATTTTGATAGCATGGCACCTTATTGAAGCTTCTCAAAGGGGAAAGTCGATGATTTAGTGGATTCTTCAATCTTTCTTTGGCATCCAGGTAGGCTAGGTTTTCCTTTTTCTTAGATTGACCTAGTTCATAGTATGCTTATGAAATTATGTTATATTTGAGATGGATTTTGGCTGTTGGTGATGAAATTTGGTAATTTTTAGGTTAGTTGGACTGCTTAAGTTATGCGTAAACCAAAATTTAGGCATAATGGACTTAGTTGCTCATGTTTAGGTGAAATTTCTATCATAAGGTTTATTGTGGCTTAGTTGACATCTAAAAGTAGATTTAGATACATTATCCTAGTTTGGGGTAGAATTTTCCTTGTAATAAATATTGGGGACTTAGAAGTGGGCTCTTCGCCCCACCTTGGGCCCAGATTTATATTAATCCCTGTAACCTTTTATAGACACTTTATGTACTTAGAAAATTCTTTCTAAGGTAGTTTTTGAGAAAATTTGGCATTTGATGGTTATGATGGGTTGACATTGAGAGTGGATGCTTACTGATTTTGCTAGTGGATAGAGACTATGTTATGGATTATGCTATTTATTATGATATTTATGGTATATATATACCGATTTGATATGGATAATATTTATGATATTGATGATATATATACCGGTTTGAGTTCGAATACTGATTATGATATTGATGATATATATACCAATTCAAGTTTGGATAATGATCATGATATTGATGATATGCTTACCGATTTGAGTCTGGCTATTACTTATGATATTAATTATATGACACCATCTCAAGTCCAATAAGGAAGGATGATGTATGGATAGTATGGATATGGGTTCAAATTCAAAAATGGGAGATTATTTATAGTATGGCATGTCATAGACAGATTCTAATTATAACATGAGAGTTGGTAAATGATGGTGGTTTGGTTTATGCTTTACTTGGTTGTACTCTCCAGGCTTATGGGGGCCTGTGTTTGGTTATTTACTTTTCCAAACTTATTAGCTTGTGGGGGGCAAGTTTGTAGTTATAATTGTATGTGTTTGATTTCTTTATATTACATTATTATTTCAGTTATTTACCAACTTATGTACAATATTTTTGACATTGATTCAGGCTTGTCTTTACCTTGACTTAGTTATGTTATTTTGCATTTTATCATATTTATATCATGATTTAGCTCAGTTGACTGATGATGCCTACTGAGTACCCATGGTTTTGGTACTCATACTACACTTTTGTACTTTTTTGGTGCAGATTTGAGTGCTAGTTATTATCGTTGATTCATTGATCGTGTTGTGTTGGATTTCAAAGATAGGGTGAGATCTTGGAGTTGGAGTTACCCATTTCTCTTTATCTTATTAATGTCAATTTTTTTGTTCAAGATAGATTGTATTGAGGTTTTAGAACTTGAGTTGTATTTATAATAGCTCTTATACTAGCTCTACCAGGTCGTGGAATGGTTATCACTATTGTTGGCTACTTTTGTCTATTTCCATTGCCTTACTTATTTATAAGTTGCAATTGGCTATTTTCACCTCTTTGGGGCATTTTTCACCAAGTTAATCCATTGCATTCAGCTCTGGATTATGGTTTGGCTTACCTATTAGAGGAATAAAGTAAGTGTCATCATGACTTGTAAATTAGGTCATGACACAGGATAACTGTAATCCTTAAATTTTTAAGAGCTTTAAGCATTTGAGGAAGAATAAAGAGTGAGAACTAGTTTGAGAACTAAAATAGTATGAATAAAAGGTTTAAATAAGGAAAAAAGATTTTGGATTTGGTTTAAATAGAGGAGAAAGGAATGGTTCAGATTGATCTTAATTGATGCAAATGAGAGGATATATCCTATCGGATGGACATATTGCTTGGACTTAAAGTGGAGTGGTAGCTTTTAGAAAGAGCGGGAAGTCTACATGGAATGCCCATTTTTAATTTTAAAAAATGCTATCATTTAAGAATTAAGTATGATGCTAACCTGAGGAGGGACCTAATCCCTACATAACCTTCTAAACCTCTAGTGCATGAAGTTGTCTCAGCCTCCTCCTTAATCTTCCTTCTCTCACCATGGATGTATATCTCCATAAGATATGAGACTGAGTTAGACATGTGCATCATTATCTTACATGGATGCCCGGTCATTAAATCATAGATATTCTTAGAGGATTAGGAAAAACAACATGCTTTCAACTTTGTCTCAACAACCTCAACTTTATTATATTCCTTTCAAACTGTTCCCCACCAAGTATTTTAGTGAAAATGTCAGATATTTAATCCTCAATGTTGTAAAATACTATATTTATCATCCTTTCTACATATTATCTCTGAGGAAGTGATGTCTTATATCAATGTTCTTGGTCCTGTTGTGTTGAACTGGATTCTTGGCCATCTTAATAGCACTGGTGTTGTCACAAAATAGAGGAACAAAATTTCAAAGAATACTAAAGTATTCAAGTTGTTTCTTGATCCAAAGTAGATAAGCATGGCATGAGGCAACTTCCACGTATTCAGCTTCAGCAGTTGAAAGAGCCACTGAGTTTTGAATCTTGGTAGCCCAAGAAATCAAAGAAGATCCTAAAAATGAACCATTCCTGAGGTGTTCTTCCTATCAACCAGGTATCCAGCATATTCTGTGTCAGCATACCCAACCAGGTTAAAATTATCACCAGCAAATTAAATAGGACCAGGTCGAAGTGCCGTTGAGATATCTCAAAATCTTCTTGGCAGCCTTCTGATGAGATTTCGGTAGACTTGCTTGAAATCTTGAACACATACCTACACTTAAAATAGTGATAGGTCTATTTTTAGTAAGATAGAGTAATGAACCAATAACCCCTCTGTACATGGTCTCATTGACAAAAGGATCAGGTTCAATTAAGTCTAGTTTTGAGGAAGTTCCAATAGGAGTGTCAATAGGCTTTGCATCCTCCATGTGGAACCTTTTGAGCAGGTCATGAATATAATTTTGCTGGTAGATTTGCTTTATATGCAATCTGAGGAAAAATTTAAGCTCTCCCCATCATGCTCATTTCAAACTCACTACTCATTAACTTGGCAAATTCATCACATAGGGAACTAGTTGTAGCCCCAATTATAATGTCGTCAGCTTAAACTTGAACAATGAGTAGATTTCTTCCTCTTTCTTTCAAGAATAGTGTGTTGTCAATCTTTTCTATTTTGAACCCATTGTTAAGAAAATACTTTTAGAACCTCTCATACCAAGATATAAGAGCTTGTTTCAAACCATATAAAGCATTGTCCAATTTGAAAACATGATTTGAAAAATCAAATCTTCCAAACCTAGAGGCTGCTTCACATACACTTCTTCTTTAAGAAGTCCATTAAGAAAAGCACTCTTCACATCCATCTAAAATTGTTTGAACTTCATGTAGGAGGCAAAAGTAATGATAAATCAAATAGCCTCCATTCTTGCCACTAGAGCAAAAGTTTCACCATAGTCTATGCCTTTCTCCTGGTTATAACCTTACATAACCAGCCTAGCCTTATTTATAATTATATTGAAATACTCATTAACCATTGTTCTATAAAACCACTTGGTCCCTATGACGATTCTATCAGAGGGGCATGGGACCAGGTGTCACACCATACTTCTTTCAAACCGATATAGCTCTTCCTACATCGTATTGATCTAATCTACATCCTTCAAATATTCCTTAATATTCTTGGGCTTAATTTAAGACAAAAATACTGATGAGACATACAAATTCCTAGCTTTATATTTGTAAGAATCCCTGAATCCAAAGGAGAAAGAAGATTGTCAAAAGGATATAAAAACTTATATTTCCAGTAGAACCTTTGAGAAGTGGGATGACTAGAATTGGGACCAGATCTTATTAATGTGTTATTCTCAGGAGACTGGTGATCCACTGAGCTAGTGTGAGGATCATTATCTTAATTTTAGATTAAGCTGAACTAGGTTCCTGATTTCTTCTATGTAATCCTTATTTTCATGAGTCAAACCTGGTCCTTAGAAGTCTTCATCACCCTTGGTTCCTTCCTATAACTCATAATCATAACCAGTTGACTTTCTTGGGAACTTAGGGAGTTCTTCAAGTTCTATATCTTCAAAGTAATTTTTTCCACTTGCTCCTATAGCTTCATCAAACAAAATATTTACGATATCCTCTACACATTGTGTTCTTTTGTTGTATATTTTGTAATCTTTTCAGGTTGAGTAATATCACATAAAAACTCATTCATCACTCTTTGGATCAAATTTTCTAAGGTCATTCTTTTCATTGTTTAGCATAAAACAATTGCATCCAAAAGGCTTGAAGTAGTTCAACTTGGACTTCTCTTTGGTTATGAGTTCATAAGGTGTCTTATTTAGAATGGATCGAATAAGACACCTGTTGATCACATAGTATGTTGTATTTATAGCCTTAGCCAAGAAATTTTAAGCTATGTTTGTATCAATAAGCATAGTCCTGGAAATATCCACCAATGTCCTATTTTTCTTCTCTATTACACCATTTTGCTAAGGTGTTCTAGGAGCTGAGAAATTTTAATGATTCTAAGCTCATTTCAAAACTGATTGAACTTTTCATTTTCAAACTCAGCTCTATGAACTGATCTAAACTTCACTTTATTTTCCTTGTCACAATTTTGTGCTACACTCAATAGACTGAATTTGAGTCCATCAATAAAATGCACATCATTAATTGCATTATTCCCAAGTTTTCCAAATCCTACAATGTACTTCTTTTTTCCATCACTAATGGAGACACTATCTACTTCATGGGCCTTAAGCAAGAGGAGGTCTTCAATTCTTCCATTCATATGTTTAGAACAACCACTATCCATGATCAAGTGGTAGTTTCTTCCTCTTTCTTTTCCCTACATTGAAGATCATTTTTTATCTTTGGGAACCCATTTCATCTTGAGTTCCCAGTATAGTGACAAAGGAAAAATTAGGTTCTTCTTGGTCCAGCCAGGTAAACTACCGGTATTTCTTTAGATTGAGAGAATTTTCTCAGACTTCTTACAGCAGCTAATCTTAAAAAGCATGACTCTTTTTTATGACTATTTTTACTACAGTGAGTGCACAAGATATTGTGTTTAATCAAGATATATTTGCTAAAAGGGTTATATAGTGCACTTGAACTATGGTACCCAGACCTCTTCTTCTATTTGATCTTTGATTGGTGAGATTAGTCAGAACTTAAGATGAGGTAGTCCATTTAAGAGCCTTCTCAATATTAGCCTTGATTTGAACTAGGTTCGTCTTAAGTTCAGAATTCCTCTCAAGGGAGGCAGTCAGGTCAACATTTGCCTTGGCCAATTTTTCTTCCAGCACTACAAGAAACAGATCTATTTAAGACCAACTTTCAAGGATGAGTCAATAATTTGATCTCTAAAAGTATACTTATTAGGACGAGATTAAATTTTGGTCCTTAAGATTATATTTTATTGCGAAGGTACAAAATTTGATCCCTAATATTTGTTTAACTGGTCCCAAATTTTATTTAGGAGCTTTGAGCGGGAAAAAATAATTCCAAAATAAAATATTAAAATTATAATAATTTTTATTTTATTTCGATAAACCATTAATACGTGCCAAAATTTTAATAATTAATTTTTTTTCAAAATAAAGAAGTACTCTTCTAAAATTCTCACCTCTAACATACATACACGAATAGTACTGTACACCATATTTAATCTGGTCATAAATTGCCTCTACCATCATCGTTGACAAAATAGTTTTCAATCAATATACTCATCAATTTTGCATTGAGAGAGCATATTTTCCAATTGCTTCTTTAATTTCGTGGGTTATTTTAGCTAATAATATGCCCTAATCTCTATTTTATCTCTATCAGAAATTCGAGGAATGATTTTTGTTTTGTCTAGTTGCTATATTCTTTCAAATAATTTTAAATTAATTTTATTGCTATCTGAATCTATTGTTTTTTTAATTTGTAAAACTTAGTAATTTAGTATGAAATTTGTCAATTTATGGTTGGTCATTAGTTATAGTCTCTTATCGTCTAGATACTAGGAATAGAAAAGGCTTGTAGCATGTGTAGAGTTAGGCTAGTTTACTACTACGCAGGGTAGGATAGAGTAGTCTCCAAGTGAGGTAGGGCTGGGCGGGGTGCGATAGAGCCTTAGCTTTTAAAACTATAGTGGTGTGTAGATGGAATCGTTGATATTATTAGAAGAAGGTTTGGGTCATAAAAATTAGGGTGCGGCAGAGCCTTTACTTTTTTTTATTTAATTGTTAGGTCGGCCTCTAAATGATATCTTGATCAAATATTCAATGTCTAAGTTGGACAATATCCAGTTGGCTTCTTAGTTCAAGGGTCAACCTAGAATTGATTGAATTCGTTGAGATATTTACTTTCAAAATTGAGGTTTGCTTCCTACAATGTTAATGGCTTATATCTTGATGTTAGAGTCAAATAGTGATCAAGCTCTTGTGATAAAATAGCTTTTTACCCTCCTCTTACCCTTTGTTTTTATTTTTAAGCACAGCTTTGGGCTAGTGCGGCATTATAGACTTGGCAATTATGTACATGTATGTGTAACCTGTGTGTGCCAGTTTGCATATTTCAATCTTCTGTAGAGATGTGCATTTAAATTTATGGAAAATTGATTGTTTTTCATTGGTCTACCTTGATAATATACCATTTCCATCTAAAATTAAATGAATTCCTATAATTAACATGAACGCTAGGAAATATTAAAGTGTAGGATTAATATATTTGAAATGATAGTTGAATAGATAATTAATCAAAATTTAAAGATGATAGTTGAACAGGTACTTAGACTAGTTGACACGGGCATCTGTACTATTGTTATTACATGATGATTTTCTATGTAATGTCTACTGCATTTTTTGGAACTTTTTTTCTAAGATATCACAGGCCATTGTCGCTGTTTGAGTATTAGACACTTTTTATCATATAACTACCTTAAGTTTTGTTAATTTTTGACCGAGATATAACTTAAGAACTGGTTCCTACTTTGGCCATTCATTAATCATGGATAGGTAGTAACTTAAATGTTATGGTGTTAAGAGAATCATACTTTTATTTATGTACCTTTGAATTTTAATTTTCTACCTATTTCTTTAAAGGATTAAACTCCTAAAAGTTCTTTAATTCGGTAGTGGCAACATATTTTATGTGTCTTCTTATGATAATATTTTACTGCATGAGGAATGATATATTGAGTTGTGAATGGATGTTTGATTCAGGTGTTTTTATAGCTTGGTGCAGCTGCTTTTAATTTGATGATTTTGATTTGCTATTTACTTTGGCTTCTGCATTTATGCTCTTTTCTAATTTCCTTCTATGTGGTGGTAGTCTGGTCGCTTCTTTCTTCATGAGCCTTTATGCTTTTTGGAGTTCCGTTGGAGTTTGTATTTGGATATAAATGAAGTAATGTCTTTTACGCTTTTGAAACTTAGAAATGATGTGTTGTATTGAGAATAACTTTTAGATTGTTGTGGAAGCTACTGTAATTAGTTTTTTATGGTATTTGGAAAACCTCTGTTTCTTATAATTTAGTTGTCTAGATCTAGAATTATTCTTCTTTTGTGCCCTTTTTCTTTTTGCCAGTCACTTCATTCTTTTGTATGTGTTGAGGCATTGACTTTTATGTATGCTCAATTGTCTGCGTAGTTGTGCAGAATATGTTCGTCAATTACTTTTGAGATTTGAAAAAATGATTTGGAAGGATGAGTTTGATTAATTGATATTGGGTTGTTATATTCTTGGTTACAATTGATTTTATTTGTGAACTGGATGTGAATTTGATGTGAGTTCCATTTAATTCCCTCGATTTACATTTTTTGAGTCACCCAAAGTTGTGTCTAGAGAAATTTTATTTCACTTGATTATTGTCTTGGGTATTTGAGGATGTGAATAACCCTTTTCAGTGTTGTGATGGCTTATAAAGATTGATTTTTGGGTGATTTCATGCTGAAAATACTTTTGTTTAGGATACTTCTAAGGTTAAAAGTGAGTTCTTTTTTTATGTGGTAATTATGTTATTTAAGTAAATAGGGGTTTCACTTGTATATAAGCAATATAAAAATAGAGAAGTTCGTACAAATTATTCATACAAAAGTATAACAATTTATGGATCACTCTTATGATCTATACTTATTGGATTCTTTTTTGTCCTCTAAGAGTTTAAAAAGATGGTGTGATGTTTTAATGTTCATTGCAGAATAAACATGATCTTATAGTATGCGCAAGTGAGGTTTCAATCCCTTTATTAGGTTTTTGGATTGCTTTCTTAGAATAGGGCACATGAATTCTAGAGGGACCATGTTCCATGTTTTACTTCTCCTTTCTCTCCTAAATTTCAGCTTAAAGAAAAGTTGATATTTTTCCATCAACTCTCCTGGCATAACCCACGAGTTCTAGAAAGATTTATGTTGTACTATCTGGCAGTGTAAAATTTAATGGTTACAGCATCTCCTCGACCTTTGCACATATAGAACGGGCTAACATGAGTTAAATTTCTGGAAAGGTTCTTTCTTTTAGTGCACAACTTGTATATGCCCCAGTACGGAGGTGTGATAAGTTGGCTATGGATGGTTTCAAGTGAGGTAGATATATACCAAATAAGTATTGAAGAAAGGTGATTAGACATGACATGGAGCAGCTTCAACTTATCAAGGACATGGCCCTGGATAGAAAGGTATGCAGGAGGAAAATTATGGTAGAAGGTTAGTAGGAGTTTAGGCTGTTGTATATTTTGGTGTGGTAGTTAGAGTATCTTGCTTTTGGTATTATTGAATTTGTTAATTTCTATTGTATATTATTTTATTACTATTCCTTATATTATCTTAGATTGCTTTATTTTGAGTTGGGGGTCTATCGGAAACAACCTCTCTATCTCACTTTTGAGGTAGTGGTATGCACTGCGTACACTTACCCTCCCCAGACATCACTTTTTGGGAATATACTGGGTATGTTGTTGTTATTGTATTAATCGTAAGCTAATTCTTCTACTGAGGTCCTTAATGATAATTTTCTCAGGTAGGTTACTAGTGACGTTGATTTTGATAAGCATCATCCTTGCATATAATTTTTTATCATTTTATTTTTCTCAATCTAATATTTTATGTATTTTTCAAGGTTATGGAACCTAATAAGCAATGAATGCAACTTATTAATGACCGAGACAGTGAAATCTACAAAAGTGGGGTGAAAAAGCTTTTGAATTATGCTTCATAAAAAATAGAAGAAGAACATGAAATACGATGTCCATGTAACAAATGTTGCAATACTACTTTATGAACTCATACAACAATTGACACATATTTAAAAGTACATCGAATAGTTTAGAATTATACTTTCTGATTTCACCATGAAGAACGCTTGGGTTAACCGTTATCTGAATCCGAATCTAAAGATGGATATGATGATAAGGTGGAAGAATGTGAGAGTGAAGATGAAGTAGAAGAATTATTGAGAGATTTGTATCATAATCATAATGATGGACCTACATATACTAATTGTGTTGAGGAGGAGCCAAATATTGTAGTAGAACAATTTTACAAATTATTGACCGATTTTGAGCAGCCATTGTATCAAAATTCAAAAGCGTCAAAGCTTTCCACTTTGATTAAATTACTTCACATCAAAAGTGTAAGACGTTGGAGTAATGCATCATTTACAATTTTATTGAAAATGTTGAAAGAGGAGTTGTTGCCTGATGGTACCAATTTGCCAAACTCATATTATGAGGTGAAGAAAATAATTTGAGAACTCGTACTTTCTTATAGTAAGATAGATGCTTGCACTAATAATTGCATGTTATACCAGAAGGAAGATAGCTCACTCGATTCTTGCAAAGTTTGTGCTGCATCTAGAAGGAAAATAGATACCCATAGCGGAGAAACAAGGAATAAAAAAGGCAAAAAGATATCAACAAAGATTTACGCTATTTTCCCTTAAAGCCTAGACTTTAGAGGCTGTTTATGTGTTCAAAGACATCTACTCTAATGACATGGTAGAAAGAAAAAGTGTTGATGATGGGATAATGAGGCACCCAGCTAATTCAATGGCATGGAAGTCACTTGATGAACATTATCCTTCAATTATTTTCGAGTCCCGTAATATTAGACTTGAACTTGCTAGCGATGGATTTCAGCCATTTCAAAATTCAAAAACCTCAGATTACATTTGGATTGTAGTTCTTATTCCTTATAATTTACCACCTTGGTTATGTATGAAATAAGAAAATTTTATTTTTTCAATGCTTATTCCTGGTCCAAATGGTCTAGGAGATGCAATTGATATATATCTTCAGCCTTTGATAGAGGAATTGAATGAGTTATAGGAAATAAGTGTTGAGACCTATGACGCATCAACTAAACAGAATTTTATGTTGTATGCATCTTTGTTATGGACCATCAATGACATTCCAGCATATGTAAATTTATCTAGATGGATTACCAAAGAAAAATTGGCATGTCCGTGTTGCAACAAATACACTTCCTCAATTCGATTTGCTAACAGTGAGAAGCATTGTTTTATGGGTCATTGGCGTTACCTTCCTCTTTGTCACAAATAGAGATATGAGAAGCAGTCCTTTGATGGTACAGAAGAGAAAAGGCCACCACCAAAAAATTATTTTGGTACAGAGATACTTAATCAAGTACAAGATCTTGAAGGGCAACAATTATCAAGAGATCTAAAGAAAAGGAAGAATATATCACATAAAGTTCAAAAGGATAAATGGAACAAGAAAAGTATCTTTTTTAAACTTCCATATTGGGAGTATCTCTTATTGCGAC